>NC_057805.1:280217996-280519070 GCF_018294505.1 Triticum aestivum
CCAGGGGGCATATATAAAGGGGGGGAGGGAGGGCAGCAACATTACAGCCTTGGGCGCCTCCCTCCTCCCCTGCTACACCTCTCCCTCCCGCAGAAGCTCGGCGAAGCCCTGCCAAGATCCCGCTACATCCACCAGCACGCCGTCGTGCTGCTGGATCTCCATCAACCTCTCCTTCCCCCTTGCTGGATCAAGAAGGAGGAGATGTCGCTGCACCATACGTGTCTTGAACGCGGAGGTGCCGTCCGTTCGGCACTCGGTCATCGGTGATTTGAATCACGGCGAGTACGACTCCGTCAACCTCGTTCATTGGAACGCTTCCGCTCGCGATCTACAAGGGTATGTAGATGCACTCCTTTCCCCTCGTTGCTAGTATACTCCATAGATGGATCTTGGTGAGCGTAGGAAAATTTTAAAATTCTGCTACGATCCCCAACAGGGCCGAGATTGATAAGGCGCACGTCGGGGGACGCCGTGCCATGGGTTGGAGCGGCGTCGTGGGAATCGCGTGTGGTAGTGGTAGAAACATGATGGTCGTCGTGGTTCAACTTCCATGGACAAGCTGTCATGTCTGCTGACACATGCATTGCATACTGCTCACTGCAAGGAGCAGTAGTAGAGAAAAATTGTTCTAGAGATACCATTTTTTCGATAAAATTCTCAAGATATCATTAGTTTTTACACATGAGATTACTCCTGTAAGGGTCAATCACAACAGGTGTTTTGTAAAAAAATGCATCTTGATGTTCCCTGCAATGCACGGGCAATGTCGGGTGGTAGGTGCGACATATGCCAACGGGTGGCTTATCATTGTGGGAGCCAGTAAGACATTGTCGGTGCCTGGAAACGGGATAAGGCGAAGACATGCACGCTGGCGGATCTTACCAAGGTTCGGGGCTCTCCGTGGAGATAACACCCCTAGTCCTGCTCTGCGGGGTCTCCGCATGATCACTAGATCAACACAAGTAGCTACAAGTGCTCCTTGAGCTGTTTGGCTAGGGGAAGAAGAAGGGCAAGGCTAGCTCTCCTCTTCTCTCTACGTGGTGTGTAAAAACTCTATAAGATCAACCCTTTGAATGGGTGTCCCGGGGGATTTCTATAGGCCTACCCCCACGGGTACAATGGTAATCCGGCTGGGTGCGGCTCCCAGCCGTCAGTGTCTGCGCTCGCCGGCTTCTCCGCCGGCCGTAGGGGCCCGCCGGCCGCCGGCCTCTTGGCCGACAGGCCGGCCCCACCGCCTGGGGGCCTTGTCGGCGGCTGGTTACTGTTGCCTCGCCCCTAATGACGAGGGCTTTGTCGAGGTAAGCGTGGCTGCAGTGCCGCCGCCTTGCGGGCTCTCACTGTAGCCTCACCTCGTCTTGTCTCCTTAATGATGCACATGTTTCGAGGGAGAGAGGTAGCCGGCTATTGGGAGCCGGCTACGCCCCAGGCCGACTAGTGGAGGCCGGGCCGCCTTCGAGCGTCTCTCTGGCTAAAGGGGCCCGCCGCCCGCGGGCCGTACTGGCGCCTGTCGTGGTTGACGTCGAGGTCAACATGGCTACAGTGTCGCGCCGGACAGGGGATGGCTGACCCGTACGGCGCCCTGTGGCCACGCATGTTCCGGGATTCGGGGGTGGTAGGATGTACTGCGGCCACGCCCCGTCTTATCACCGTTATGTGGGTGCAATCTTGGTGGGTGCAGTCTTGGCCGGCTTCTGGTAGTCGGCCATCTTCATGGCCGGCTTCTGGGAGGCGGCCATCTTAGGGCCGGCTTCCTGGAGTCGGCCATCTCGTAGCTTTCTTCGGGAAGGTTTTTGAGGCCGGGTCGCCTTCTGGTAGTCGGCCCTGGGTATAGCCGGCTAGAGGAAGGCAACCCCATGCTCTGGATGCTTGAAGGCTCGATTGGCCTGATAATTTTTCGAAGAGCCAGGGGGAGTCAGTTAGGCTACCCGTGGCCATTTACTCCGACAGTAGTCCCCGAAGCTGGTTGGGCTTCGAGGCTGAGAGGAGGTCGAGAAGCTCGGTCAGCTTCTTATCTTGACGAGCCAGCAGCTGGGAGCCGGCTTCGGTTGGGCGCGCCGTCTTGGCGAAACTTCTGAAGTCTAAAGGCGGGAGTCAGTTGGTGCGCACGCCGGGTTGCGGGCCGGCCGCTCGCCGCCCGCGTACCACGTGGCATCCTCCGGCTGGAAAAAAGCCTGCCAACCCACGCGCGCGACAGGACATCGCCGCAGGCCGGGGGCCCACCACTCCTACTCCTAGGCCCAGGCGCGGATTCTCTGTGGCCCAAAGCGGGCCGCACGCCTTCTGGCGGCAGTTTCTGCACGTCGTTAGGGCGCAATAATCGCGGGACGTGGGGGAGTGGGCGCAGTTAATCCCACGTTCCCCCCCACGCCTCGCCTCCTCGGCTTCGCCGCACGAGGCTATAAGTAGGGGGAGGAGGGGAAGTGGCAGACGCTCGCACGCTCATCCTCTCTCCGCCATCTTCTTCCTCCTCCTTTCCATCACAGCAGCATCTCGCCGCCGCGCCGTCCCGCCAATCTTCGCACCACCCCGCAGCTTTGCAGCCGCGGGGCCGTGCTTTCTCCGCCGCCGCATCCTTTCTCGTCAGCTTCTCGCCATCATGCAGTACGGCGGAGACTGGGACGGCTCCAACGTCCATACGGACCACATCGTCTTCCTCCGCAAGGCGCGGAGCTTGCCCAGCAAGGACCGTTTGCGGGTCCGTCTCGCGCCGGAGAAGGAGATCATGCCGGCGCCGGAGGAAGGTGAGCGGGTAATATTTCGCTCGCACTTCCTGCGCGGCCTCAGTCTGCCCGCGAGCCCTTCTTCCGCTCCTTCCTCGAGTTTTATCAGCTCGAGCCGCACCACCTCACTCCAAACATGGTGGTGCTGCTGTCCGCCTTCGTCACTCTGTGCGAGAGCTTTCTTGGCGTTCTTCCCACCCTCGAGCTCTGGGGGGAATTCTTCCAAACCAAGCTCATCACCCGCTTGCAGGGCGTGCCGGCTTAGAGCGGCGCCTTCATCGTGATGCGGAGGCCGGCAGCCGACAACCCCTTCCCCGTCATCACGCTGATCCAGTCGGTGAAGCGCTGGCAGAAATCGTACTTCTATGTGAAGAACGTCGCCCCGCAAGGCGACTACGTCAATTTACCGGCTTACGTAGCCGGCCCGCCGGCTGGGAGGCGGCCCCAGTGGTCTTATCGGGTCGTGACGCTGTCGCCGGCTCGAGCCGGCGCCGTCGCCCGACTCCGGGTAATGATCCAGTCGGAGGGCCTGACTGGGTCTGACCTACAGGCCACCTTCGTCATGCGCCGGGTGCTCTCGCTTCAAAGCCGCCCTCATCTGATCTCTCAGATGAGCGGCCAACTCGATCCAAGTCGGATGTGCACCAAGGAGATGCCTCATGACGAGGTGGCTCATATTGTGAATTATCTCGCGAACTGCAACCTCTCCGCAGAGTGGCGGTTTGGCAAGGAGCCGTACTCCCATGCTCATCCCTTGCCTATGGTATGCTTTCTTTATCCTTTCTTCTTTTAGTTTTGTCACCAAGTTTTTCTTGGCCAACTCTGACCAGTCGGCACGTCCTGGCAGAGCCCTCTCCTTCGACCTGCGGCCGGGATAGCGGGGGCGGATCACCGATTTCTCCCCGACCGGGCGGAGCATGACTTGGAGGACCCCGACTTGGGGGCGGCCGCCATGGATGACAACACCGAGGCGGGAGGCGGCGAAGCAGGCGGCTCCGGGCTTGGAGCCAGCTTCGACGACTGGCCGGATGACGACGAGGCGGAAATCGTCCCACTCCGCCAGCCAGCGTCCGACCATGGCGCGGGTTCCTCCGCCGTGCCGCCTGCTCGGGGCGGCGCGCAGAAGCGCCGGGCCGCATCGGGCTTGTTCGGCAGTCGGCTGAAGAATCCCAAGGGCGGGGTGGCAGCGACCAGACGAGATGAGGCGGCCGCGAAGGCGGCCCGCTTCCGCAAGGTGGTGAAGCAGCCGCAAATGGTTTCGGCGTAATTGTAGATTCTCTTGCATATTCTTTCTTCTTTTCTTGTCGATTTCTGAATCCTTGTCTTGTCTAAAAAATCAGGGCTCCGCTTTCTCTTGAGCGGGTTGCTACCGCCTCCGTGATTGGATCGCCGGGAGGATCCGGGAGCACCCGCCGTGTGGACCCCCGCGCCGAGCTTCAAGCGGCGACAGAGCGAAACGCGCGGGAGGCGCGGGAGGAGCGGTAGGCGGAAGAGCTGAGGGCGGCTGCCGCCAAGGCGGCGCAGGAGGAGGCGTAGGAGTCGGCGAAGGCACGTGCCGACGCGGCGGCCAAGGCCCAGGCAGAGGCTGCAGCCGCAGCGACAGCGGAGGGGGCCTTGCTTGTCACCCCCTACGTGTCGCGGCGCCCGAGATCCCGGAGCCCCTGCCGGAGGAAGCCGGCGGCGACCTGCCGGGGTTGGAGAGGGAGGACGACATCGTCGTCCAGGAGACGGAGGCAGCACCGCCCTCGCCGACTGGGGTGGCCCAAGGCAGCCGGCCTAACGCGCCGCCTGCGCAGTCGGCTGGGGGCGAGCCGGCTGTGAGGACGGACCTGGTGGGCCGGTCGCCATCGCGCCAGCGCGCGGGGAAGGCAACTTCGGCTCTGGACCCGCAGAAGGCCACGGGCTCTCGTCGTCCCAGGACGTGGAGGCGCCAGCGCCAGCTCGGGGTGGACGCCGGGTGGTGGGACGGCCGTGGTGAATGTGGCGGCGCAAGAAGTCCGGAACTGGCTTCAGTCCTAGGCCGCAGTGCTGAGGCAGTATAATGACAAGTTCCTCGCGACACGGGCGGCCATTCGGGTAAGTCTTCCCGTTTTTGCTTCTTGATCTTGGTTTCTTCCATGGGGGCGCGTCAGCGCACCCACTAGGTGTAGTCCCCGAGTTCCGAGTCGGCTGCTGAGCAGGCGGCTTGGAACTTCTTAGTGGGCTTTGTTTGCTATCTTGTTCTCATTCGCTTCTCTGTCCGACTTGCAGGACTACCACAACCTCCGTGCGGATGCCTTCAACTCCCAGACTCGGGAGCTGACCCATAAGACTGCTGATCTAACTGAGAGCCGGGGTAATGCTTCATCTTTTATCTCACGTGGGGGCGCGTCAGCGCACCCACTAGGTGTAGTCCGCGAGATTCGGGCCGACTGCTGAGCAGTCGGGTCGGATCTTTCTTGACGACTTCTTTCTTATTGCTCTTTTCTTCTCTGCCATATCTGCAGCGGCCAACGCCAAACTAAGGGAGGAGCTGGGTGGGACCTAGGCTGCCCTTCTTGCTAAGGAAGCCGAGTTCGACGCCTTGGCTCAGGAAGGTGACCGCCTGGTCAAGAAGCTGGCCGACCAGGAGGAGAGCCACAAGGCAGCCCTGAAGGCGGTGCAGGATAGCGAGGCCGCCCTCCATGCCGAATAGGAGACCGAGGTGGCGAGCTAGGCCGAGGCGAGGCAGTCGTTGATCAACGGCTACGGCCAGATCGAAGACTTGGTTGACGGTAGGCTGCCCTCTTCTTCGTTCCTTGCTTGTCGCTTGTCGTTTGGTTCACTCTCTAACTTGGTATTTTTCTCTTATTTCTCTTTCTTTCTTGTGCAGAGTACTTCCCTGGCTACTCTACTACTGCCAACCAGGTCGTCAAGGCCCTCCACGAGGCGCAAAGGTAGGCTGGCGCTGAGATCGCGCCGAACGCTCGCCGGTCGCTTGAGGAATAGCTCCTGGCGATTCAAGCCCGCCTCCAGCCAGCTCACCGCATGCTCCGCCGGCTTCAGCGTGTTGGGGCGCAGGTGCTGGCCGCTCTCTGGCCCGGCGAGGTGATTCCCCGCACCCCCAGTCGGACTGCCGACTGGCTGGAGGTAGCGGCCGGCCGCTTCGAGGCCTGGAAGGCTTCTGCGGCTCGGTCAGGCGCCAGGCGGGCACTGGAGTTCGTCAAAGCCTGGTATCCTAAGCTGAGCTTGGACCAGCTGGCCACCTGGCGGCAGGAGGCCGACACGAAGCTGGAGCCGGCGCGGCCGGCTATCATCCAGCATGCCTCAGCGATCGCCGACTACATCGACACCAGCGCCTTTGCTCCTGAGGTGGATGATAACGGCGTTGCCCAGCTGGAGGAGTGGTTCGGGCTGAACCCAGCAGATGGCGAGGACTCGGCGGAGGAGATCGACTCCAGCGACGAGGGTGAGGAGCTGGAGGAGGAGGAGGTCGAAGACGCCGTGCCAGATGGTGGAGCAGCCGGCCAGCCTCAGCTTGACCGTGCCTCCAGCAACAAGGCGCGTGCGAGTGCACTGCCTGCAGCCGGCGATGATCAAGCCGAGACTCGCCCGCCGGCCACTCCTCCAGCCGGCACTGCCGTTTCCACCGACCAGCCCGGCTCCCCTGCTGCGCCCTTAGCCAAATCTGTCGCCTTTACTTTCCTGTTTTATTACTCTTTGAACAATATTTCGTTAAGTTTGCGCAGTTCCACCCACTAGGGGTGTATTCAAACTATATTGACTGCTGGCCTGCTGAAGGCCTTATGTGTAAATATAATCATGCATGTGTTTGGCTTTCCATTGTTCTTGCTTTTCATCCTTTGGCTGTTTCCTTTGCCGCACTCCCTTGGTTGCCGCCTTCCCAGCCGGACAGCTGCTCTGCAGTCTGTGGCTGGAGAGGTGCTTGTCCGGTTGGGAGGGCAAGTACTCTAGCTTTCTTGGATTGTAGCGAAGTGACTGGGAAGCCGGCTAGCCGGCTGTTTTGACAGCCGGTAGGCGTGGTTGGAGGCCGGCTTGTGTTATATAAGTTCGTTAGTCCTTAGCCGTTTTTCGTGTGGGCATCATTTCCTGCCTTTGGCTCTTGCCAGTCGGACAGTCGGTTCTTCGAGCTGCGACTTACAACAAGAGAGGGCTCGGGTGCTGGCACACTACTTGTCTGACTTCAGGTAGAACTTTTAATATAACTCAAGGCGGCAGTCCCCGGGCCGACTAGTCGAACCCGGTGCCAGATAGAGAATCAAATGTAATAGTACATTCATGGGTATGACACTCGTCATTCACAGATAAAGGAGGGCAGTCCCCGAGTGCGCCTCGGGGGGCCCATTATCTTGTACTTAATACAAAAAGGTAGCATGATACATACTGCTTTTAACTGTAAAATCTTCTCAGGAGATTGGCGTTCCATGGTCGTTCCGACTCCTTGCTGGAATCATCCCTCTTGCGTGCCCTCGGCTTCTGTGCGTCGATCAGGTAGTAGGAGTCGTTGCGTAGGGCCTTGCTGATGACGAAAGGGCCTTCCCAAGGGCCCGAGAGCTTGTGCTGGTCGGATGTTCGCTGGATCAGCCGGAGCACAAGATCGCCTTCTTGGAAGGATCTTGGCTTAACCTTCTGGTTGTGGTAACGGCGCAAACCCTGCTGGTAGATGGCAGACCGGCTGAGTGCTAACAGCCGGCCTTCTTCCAGCAGGTCGACGCCGTCTTCTCGCGCTTCCTTGGCCTCCGCCTCCGTGTACATGGTGACCCGGGGCGAGTCGAACTCGATGTCAGTTGGGATGACAGCCTCGGCACCATATACAAGGAAGAAAGGAGTGAAGCCGGTTGACTTGTTCGGGGTAGTACGCAGACTCCAGGGGACAGCCGGCAGCTCATCGAGCCAGCAGCCGGCCGAACGCTCCAGTGGTATGACCAGTCGGGGCTTGATGCCGGAGAGGATGAGGCCGTTTGCTTGCTCGACCTGGCCGTTTGACTGCGGGTGGGCAACATATGCTAAGTCCAGTCGGATGCCCTGTGTCGCGCAGAAACGTGCCAGTGCTCCCTTGGCAAAATTCGTGCCGTTGTCGGTGATGATGCTGTGTGGTACACCATACCGAGTAGTGATGTCTGCGATGAATGTCACGGCAGTCGGTCCGTTCAGCTTCTTGATTGGCTTTGCTTCAATCCACTTGGTGCATTTGTCCACGGCGACAAGCAGATGTGTCATGCCGCCGCGGGCTGTCTTGAATGGGCCCACCATGTCCAGCCCCCAAACGGCAAAGGGCCAGGTGAGGGGGATGGTCTTGAGTGCAGAAGCCGGCAGGTGTTGCTTGGAGCTGAAGACTTGGCATCCTTTGCAGCATTTGACTAATTCCTTGGCGTCTTCCAAAGCAGTCGGCCAGAAGAAACCATGGCGGAAAGCTTTGGCGACAAGTGATCTTGAGGCCGCGTGGTGGCCGCATTCGCCTTGGTGGATATCCTTGAGGATTGCTATGCCCTTCTCTGGCTCAACGCAGCGCTGGAAGACTCCAGTGACGCTACACTTAACAAGTTCTCTGTTTATTATTGTGTATGCTCCGGCTCGGCGTTGAACTAGTATTGCCGAGATCTCATCAGTCGGCAGCTCTCTGTTTACTAGGAAGTTAAGGATGGGCTGGGCCCATGACGGAGCTGTGACTTCTTCTGTTGTCAGTACGGCTACTGTGACCCGGGTGGGTGGGTTGGGTGGTGGAGAGTTGGACTCGGCCACCGCCTGTTGTGTCGTTACAGTCCCCGGGCCGATTGCTGCTGTCCCCGGGCCGACTGCTGTAGTCCCCGGGCCGGGTTCTGAAGTCCCCGAGCCGGGTGCGACTACGGCAGTCCCCGGGCCGCTTGTCGAAGTCCCCGAGCCGCCTGTTGGGTTCCTCCAGTTGGATCCGACTGCATCAGGGGCAGGTGGTATGAAGATAGAGTCCGATTCTGGAGACGGCTTGACAGACGGTTTGAGGAGGCGCTGGAGAGAGACACCGGTTGGTATAGCTTGTCGGGTGGAGCCGATCCGTGCCAGGGCATCTGCTTGCTCGTTGTCGGCCCGTGGCACGTGGAGGAACTCGCACCCTTCAAAGTATCCGTTGATTTGCTGGACGAGGAATAGATAGCTCGCCATGTTTGCGTCCTTGGCGTTCTAGTCGCCAGATGACTGCTGGACCACCAAATCCGAGTCGCCATAACACAGGATCTGGCGTATGCCGAGCTCTTTGGCTAGCCGGAGCCCGTGTATGAGCGCCTCGTACTCAGCCACAGTGTTGGAGGCGGCAAAATGGATTTGCAATGTGTATCTAAGCTTGTCGCCCTTGGGAGAGGTGAGGACGATGCCGGCTCCCAAGCTAGTGCGCATCTTGCATCCGTCAAAGTGCATCCGCCAATGAGTGGAGTCGGGAGCCGGCGGTAGGTACTGGGTCTCGGCCCAGTCGACAAGGAAGTCGGCCAATGCTTGGGACTTGATGGCGGTGCGGGGCTGGTAGAAGATCGTGTAAGGAGCCAGCGCAATGGCCCACTTAGCCACCCGGCCGAATGCATCCCGGCTGCCTATGATCTCGGCAAGCGGGGCGGTGCATACGACCGTGATGGGATGCTCTTGAAAGTAGGGCTTCAGCTTCTTGGCGGCAAAGTACACTCCATAGCACATCTTCTGGTAATGCGGGTAGTTTTGCTTCGAGGTGGACCGTACTTCGCTTAAATAATATACCGGCCTCTGGACTAACTGAGCTCGGCCTTCTTCTGGGCGCTGGACCACGATGACTGTACTGACCACTCGGCTAGTCGCAGCAATGTAAAGGAGCATGGGCTCTTTCTCAGTCGGCGCTGCTAGGACATGTGGTGTAGTCAGCATCTTCTTCAACTCGTGGAAAGCTTGGTCTGCTTGGTCGTTCCACTCGAAGTGGGTGGACTTCTTCATGAGTCGGTACAGGGGGAGAGCCTTCTCCCCTAGCCGGCTGATAAAGCGGTTTAGGGAGGCCAGGCACCCGGTAAACTTCTGAATGTCTCGCAACTTGGTAGGAATCTCCATTCTCTCTATGGCCTTGATCTTCACAGGGTTGCACTCAATGCCGCGTTCGGAGACCAAAAAGCCTAGAAGCTGGCCGGCTGGTACTCCGAACACGCATTTCTCGGGGTTGAGCTTGATCTGGAATCGGCGTAAGTTGGCAAATGTTTCTCTGAGGTCTTCCAGCAGGGTGCCGCGCTTCTCCGTCTTCACCACAATATCGTCTACATAGACGTGGGCATTTCTGCCGAGTTGCTTGAGGAGGCATTTCTGCATGCAACGCTGAAAAGTGGCACCGGCATTTCTCAAGCCGAATGTCATAGTCAGGTAGCAGAAAGCTCCGAATGGTGTGATGAAGGCGGTCTTCAGGCGGTCGGCTGGGTCCAACTTGATCTGGTGGTATCCTGAGTAAGCATCCAAGAAACTCAACAGCTCGCATCCGGCTGTGGAGTCTATCACTTGATCGATCCGTGGTAGGGCAAACGGATCTTTGGGGCAGGCTTTGTTGAGGCTGGTGTAATCTATACACATACGCCATTTTTTGTTCTTCTTCAACACCAAGACCGGGTTGGCAAGCCACTCTGGAAAAAAACACCTCCATAATGAAGCCGGCGGCCAAGAGCCGGGCTATCTCTTCTCCTACGATCCTTCTTTTCTCCTCCGACAGTCGGCGGAGAGGCTGCTTGACTGGTTTCGCGTCCGCTCGGACGTGTAGCTTCTGCTCGGCGAAATCCTTTGGAACACCCGGCATGTCCTTTGGGGACCATGCAAAGATGTCCCGATTCTCACGGAGGAAGTCGACGAGCTCACCTTCCTATTTACTGTCCAGGTTTGCACCAATGACAGCAAACCTCTCCGGGTTCTCCGGGTCCAGAGGTATCTTCTTTGTCTCCTTGGCCGGCTGGAAGGAGCCCTGAGCATCATATTCCTTGGGGTTGGGGGACAGGGCCGGCTGCTTACCGGCCATGGCCACGACTCGGTCCAGCATCTTCTTCTCTTCAGCAACCACGAGGGACTCGGCCAGTCGGCTGCTGGCCGCAGCGCACTCGATGGACTTCTTGTAGTCTCCGGCTATAGTGATGATCCCCTTCGAACTCGGCATCTTCATCTTGAGGTAGGCATAGTGGGGCACAGCCATGAACTTGGCCAGGGCAGGTCAGCCAAGCAAGGCGTGGTAAGGGCTCTCTAGATCCACTACTTCAAACCAGATCGCTTCTCGGCGAAAGTGATCCTTGTCTCCGAAGAGAACATCCATCTTGATCTTGCCGATTGGTGAACAGGATAGGCCGGGTACGATGCCATAGAACACAGTCCGGCTTGGCATGAGCTGCTTCGCCTTGAGGTTCAACTTCTCCATGGTGTCGCGGTACAGTATGTTGATGCTGCTTCCACCATCAATCAGCACGCGGGGGAATCGGGCAGCTTGCCTTTCCGTTGCGAGGGTGACGTCCAACACCAATGTGTAGGAGCCGGGAGACGGCATCACCTCTGGGTGATCGGCCCGGCTCCAGTTGATAGGCCTTTCAGACCAATGCATGAACTCGGGGTTGCTGGAGGCGACCGCGTTGACTTCTTGGTGCTGTCGGCGCCGACTGCGCTTGTCTTCAATCTGGCTTGTGAAGACGACGTAGGCGGTGTGCTCATCTGGGAACTCATCCTGAATGGCTCCGACTGTTGGTCAAATAGCCGGCTGCTGAGGGGCTGGAGGCGGCGGGCCGGGAGGCGGAGGCGGCACCAGCCCCTCGCCCTTGGAGATCCGCGTGAGCCAATGGCACTTCCGGGTCGTGTGGTTGGACGGCTTCGCGCCGCTGTGGAACTTGCAGGGGGCATCGAGAGTTTGCTCGTGGGAGAAGGCCGGTGCCAAGCCGGCCTGCCGCCCTTCTTCTTGGGAGCGGGCAGCTCTTCGGGCTGTTCGTCTTCGACGGTGGCTACTTGCCGACTGGTGGAAGGCGGCATGGGGGCCTTGCGCTTGTGGTCGTTCTGGTAGGGGCGTCGGTTGGAGTCACCAGCCGGCGTCTTGGGAGCCAGAGCGAGCACCTTTCCAGAGGCGTCCACTCGGAGTTCGGTCTTCATTGAGGAGTCGGCCGTGGCGTACTTGTCTGCTATGATCAGCAACTCATCGAGGGTAGTCGGCTTGTCGCAGAGGAGTCGGTGCTTGAGGAGGGTGCCCTCTCGGCACCCGGCGGTGAAGTATTCTATGGCTTGAACCTCGTGCACCCCCTCGCAGGAGTTGCGGAGCTCGGCCCAACGCGTGAGGTAGTCGCGAGTCGATTCGCTGGGCCCTTGGACGCATAAGGAGAGCTGGCGGGGCTTGGGAGGCCGCTTGTATGTGCTAGTGAAGTTGCGTACGAAGACTTCCGTGAAGTCTAGCCAGCTGTTGACGTTGTAGGGCTTGAGGCTGTTCAGCCAGGTGCGTGCCGTGCCTTGAAGCATGAGAGGGACGTACTTCACGGCAACGCGCTGTTGCCATTTGCTATGCTGACTGCGGTAGAGTAGTCGATCAGCCAATCTTCCGGCTTCACGGAGCCGTTGTACTTTGGCGTCTCTGGGGAGTGAGAACCCTTTGGGGAAGGGCTTGTCGCGGATGCGGGGGCCAAAGCAAGGCGGGCCGACATCATCTTCTTCTTCTAGCGCCAGGGATCGCGCTAGGCGGTCGATCCGATGGCGGGCATCATTCTCGCCGACTCCTTCATGGTGGCCTAGTCGGCCACCGAGAGTTGGATGCGTGACAGGCGACGGGGTGCGATATCTCTCCCCAATAGGCGGGGGGAGGCGGATTGCCTTGTCGTTCCACCGCTCGGGGGCGGCCTTCTGCGTCGCGCTCAATGGTGATCCGAGTCCGGCTGCGGCTAGCAGTCGGCTCCTTGTCTTTCCTTGCGCGGGCACCGCTTGCAGTCGGCGTCCGGGATGTCGCGCCATGTTCTCGGCGTGGGGGAGGACTCTCAGCGCAGGCGCCGGCTTCATGTCGTTCTGCGGCCGCGTCGATCAGCTGCTGGATGCGTCTAGTCATGTAGGGGAGCTCATCAGCCCCCAACCCGTTCAGCTCTTCTGCGGCCGCCTGAGCGGCACGCAGGTTCTCGAGTGGCATGGCGTAGACTGGGCGGTCTGCTCCCAGCATGCTGGGGATGGCCGCGCCGCGCTTTTTGACGAGGCTGGCTTGGCTCGGCCCGCTAGGAGGCGGCGTACCAAAGGCGGCGCGGTCGACTTCGCGCTGGTGAGCCTCAGTGAGGCGTCTGATGGATGCTATCTTCTGGCCCTCCGCGATGAGGGCGAGGCGGCGTGCCTCCAGAGTCTCGGCGTCGGCGTCGGCCGGGATGGGGACGGACAAGTCGTGCAGCGCTGCTTGTAGGGCGTCGTGGGCGTTCTCGCCCGAGACAGCGCCGTGGCTGATGACCAGCACCTCAGTGACAGCGCTGCTGCCACTGTCGGCTCGAGGGAGAGGGTCGTCGATGATTATCAAGTCGGTGGGGAAGGCGTCAAGCGATGGCGTGTCAGAGTCGACAAGCATCGGGTCGGTGGAGCCGACCAACTCCAAGTCCAGAGCAAGCTCGCTGTAGAGGTGAAGCTGGTCGAGGAGGCTGACGAGGCGGCTCTCGGGGTAGTCTGTGCCCGCGTCGGACGCGGGCTCGTCGGATATGCGAGTCTTGCCAAGAAGGTCGGCGAGGCAGCTCGCCGCGTAGGCGTCGTCGACGCCTAGCAGCGCGTCAGGGCAAGCGCCATCGGGCGTAGCGGGCTGGCTACGCTCGCGGGGGAGGAAAAGGGTTCCTGTCCAGAACAGGTCTCCGGACGACGGTGCACCTGGCCCCACGGTGGGCGCCAAATGTCGGGTGGTAGGTGCGACATATGCCAACGGGTGGCTTATCATTGTGGGAGCCAGTAAGACATCGCCGGTGCCTAGAAACGGGATAAGGCGAAGACATGCACGCCGGCGGATCTTACCCAGGTTCGGGGCTCTCCGTGGAGATAACACCCCTAGTCCTGCTCTGCGGGGTCTCCGCATGATCACTAGATCAACACAAGTAGCTACAAGTGCTCCTTGAGCTGTTTGGCTAGGGGAAGAAGAAGGGCAAGGCTAGCTCTCCTTTTCTCTCTATGTGGTGTGTAAAAACTCTATGAGATCAACCCTTTGCATGGGTGTCCCGGGGGATTTATATAGGCCTACCCCCACAATGGTAATCCGGCTGGGCGCGGGTCCCAGCCGTCAGTGTCTGCGCTCGCCGGCTTCTCCGCCGGCCGTAGGGGCCCGCCGGGCGCCGGCCTCTTGGCCGACAGGCCGGCCCCACCGCCTGGGGGCCTTGTCGGCGGCTGGTTACTGTTGCCTCGCCCCTGATGACGAGGGCTTTGTCGAGGTAAGCGTGGCTACAGTGCCGCCGCCTTGTGGGCTCTCACTGTAGCCTCACCTCGTCTTGTCTCCTTAATGATGCACATGTTTCGAGGGAGAGAGGTAGCCGGCTATTGGGAGCCGGCTACGCCCCAGGCCGACTAGGGGAGGCCGGGCCGCCTTCGAGCGTCTCTCTGGCTAAAGGGGCCCGCCGCCCGCGGGCCGTACTGGCACCTGTCGTGGATGACGTCGAGGTCAACATGGCTACAGTGCCGCGCCGGACGGGGGATGGCTGACCCATACGGCGCCCTGTGGCCACGCATGTTCCGGGATTCGGGGGTGGTAGGCTGTACTGTGGCCACGCCCCGTCTTATCACCGTTATGTGGGTGCAATCTTGGTGGGTGCAGTCTTGGCCGGCTTCTGGGAGTCAGCCATCTTCATGGCCGGCTTCTGGGAGTCGGCCATCTTAGGGCCGGCTTCCTGGAGTCGGCCATCTCGTAGCTTTCTTCGGGAAGGTTTTTGAGGCCGGGTCGCCTTCTGGTAGTCGGCCCTGGGTATAGCCGGCCAGAGGAAGGCGGCCCCATGCTCTGGATGCTTGAAGGCTCGATTGGCCTGATAATTTTTCGAAGAGCAAGGGGGAGCCGGTTACGCTACCCGTGGCCATTTACTCCGACAGGCATCTTGCTAGTTATAGAAGAAGCCCACACGGGCATCTTGCCGCAGGGTGTGTCACCGACCCAAACTCAATTTTTTTCCAGACACTTAGGTACACCGGATGTCGTGCCACGCTACAAAATGTAAAAAAACAAATCCAATATTTTTGAAACCTATTATCTTCAAACCAGCCAAACCCGTCCCTCACCTCATCAAAACAGCCCACGGAATATAATTTGATTGAAGCATGATTTATTTTTACTGATATATGTATATCAAAACTAGAGTGTTTATATTTCAAGCCCGTGAACAAGTATTATTCTACTACTTTGGATCCATTGCAACGCACGGGCCAGCACACTGGTAGTAGTAGTCTCTATCTCTACTCTTATAAAAAACAGAGCTGTTGATGATGGTGTGCCTGCCATCCTACAGTATAGGCCGTCCGATTTATATCTGACGGATAGGAAGGAAACTATGGCAATTTTTCAAAAAGATACCCACACCCCTCTCCACATTTGCAAATAAGGCCTTCCCTCGTTCATCCTTTTCTCCGACAAGATAAACTACTCATACAAATGCATCTTGATGTTCCATGCAACACACGGGCATCTTGCTAGTCTACTACTCTTATAAAAAACAGAGTTGGTGATGATGGTGTGCCTGCCATCCTGCAATATAGGCCGTCCGATTTATATCTGATGGATAGGAAGAAAACTATGGCAACTTTGCAAAAAGATACCCACACCCCTCTCCACGTTTGCAAATAAGGCCTTCCCTCGTTCATCCTTTTCTCTCACAAGATAAACTACTCATAAAAATGCATCTTGATGTTACATGCAACGCACGAGGATGTTTCCTTGGGGGTCTCTCTAGCACGGCGTGGCTGTAGTTGCAAGTTGACGCCCCTTGAGATGTCGACGTTTAGGGGCACTCAGATTTTGTCCGATGAGCAGGTAAGTGATGAGTTTGATCATGTAGTAAATGCATTCTAAAGACTACTTCCGTGTCCATTTCCTAATTCTCCGCCTGCCCACTTTTTCACAGGTTAGGCTCGGTGTGAGTGGAGATTGGCTTGCACATGTACGGGAGGGTACCAACATCAATTTGCAAAACATTTACAACGGTGACACCGTTCCCGTAGAACCTGTCGGATCACGGGTTCCGCCAAAACCCTTGAGGTTCAAACATTGGGGTGCGCGTGAAGATCACCTCCCTACCGATCCATGCCCTAGCTCTCTGAGATCTCGCGGACGAACTCGACGGACTCACAAGACAAAGACACAAGATTTATACTGGTTCGGCCACCGTTGTGGTGTAATACCCTACTCCAGTGTGGTGGTGGTGGATTGCCTCTTGGGCTGATGATGAACAGTACAAGGGGAAGAACAGCCTCCTGAGGTTGAGGTGTTCTTGTGCTTGACGAACTTGCGTGGGTGAGATGCCTCTGAATCAGTCCTCCCCTACGGTGGTGGCTAGCTCTACTTATATTGGCCCTGGTCCTCTCCCCAAATATTGAGCAGGAAGGGAGCCAACAATGGCCAATTTGAAAGGGGACAGCTAGTACAGCTTATCCTGACAAAAGTAGTCTTCGCCTGCAAAGGCTCTGGTGGTGACGCCGTCTTGGGCTCCATGGTGACCTTTGTCTTGTTGTCCTGCTGGTCTTGGTCTCATTGCACCGATATGGAAACCTTTGCTTGATGCCTCGGTACTCCGCGCCTGCGCTTGCTCCCTTGGCACCAAAGAGGAAACAAGGACGCTGCGCGCGCTGGCGCCCGCCTAGTCTTGATCGTCATGGCTCATGTCACGAGGACCTCGCGAGGTTTGCCTTGCCTTGATCTCTCCGCCCCTCGTGAGCCTGCCTGGCAAGGCCGCTCCTAAGGAGGTCTTGCATCGTCCGCCTCGCGAGGCTTGGCCCCTCGCGAGGGTCTTGAATACCTTGTCGATGAAGATGGGCTGCAACAGCTCGCTAGCTCAGCCACGCCGTGGGCCGCGGGCAGGCAAGTCTGGGGACCCCCGTTCCCAGAATGCCGACAGTAGCCACCGGGCCCAAGGCGCGCTCGGGCTTGGCTTCAAGGCGAAGCCAAAGGTCAAGCGCGGAGTACCTGTGACATGGGCATCTCCTCTTCCCCATGCTGCCTCGGCAACTGCCCGACTTGACAAGTCCCTGTGACATGCAAGGAAAACCATCATTACCTGTGATCGTGGGGGCGCTGGTTGGCCTTCTCCTGCTATAAATGAGGAAGGGGCGGAGACCCCGTCACCCACTTCTTCCCATTCCGCCTGTTTCTTCCTCCTCTGCTCCACCACCGACTGCAATGGCGCCGTCGAAGAGGTTCTCCGCCGCCGAGAAAGGAAAGGCCCCTCACGAGGGGCCCGGCTCCCAGGCGCCCAAGTGGGGACGCGGCCGTCCCCGCAAGGACACCACGACTCCCGCCATGGCCCCCCGCTCCCGGGGTGGTGCCGCTGCGCGTGGTGGGGGTCGCTCTGGTCGCGGCAGCCCCATCGATGAGGTGAGACGTGTCGTGGTTGCGCGGCCTCCCCGGCCATGCTTCCACTTGGCAGAGGTGCTGGCGGAGTTCGTTGTCTGGTCGGAGGATCCGGCCGACAACTGGCTTCAGCTTCCGCGCTTCTTCGTCGACGAGCTGCCGGCCTCTGGTCCAGGCAGGCTCTGGCTGCAGGCGGACGGCTGCTGCAGCAGGCCTCCTGGGTCGCGGTTGAAGTCTCCGCCGCGGGCAACATAACTCTGGCCCACGGTTGGCAAACGTTCGCCCGCGCGCGCGGCCTGGGCAGACGGTGCACCCTCCATTTCAAGTATGACGGTGATGCGACCCTCTACATGAGGGTGTTTGGGGAAGATGGTCGCTGCGCCTAGTGCTGCCCCGAGACGAACGACGGCGAGGAGGTGCTCGGTTTCGGCGATGGCTGCAACGAGAGCGAGCTCGCCGGCCGTGCCTCGTCCAGCTACGGTGACTCTTCTCTTGGCGAAAGCTCCAGCAGCGGCGGCTAAGACCAGCCGCCACGCCGCCGCGCTCGCTTCGAAGGTGGTAGCGGGTCACCTTGTCGCCGCGCCTCCGTGAAGCGCGAGGAGCGATCCGGCTAAGCTCGGGACGTCACTGGAGGCCTGCCCCCGTGGTTCGCTGCAACGCCGCTTTTGTTTTGTTCCTCTTTTCTTTCCTGCATCAAAATGAAACCAGTATGGGCCCGGAGGGGCGTGTATCGAACTGTGATTCCTCAATCATTACGCTATGCTTGTCATTTCCGTGCTGTGTCGTTATTTTGTGCGGAGATAACTTAGCCTGGCGCGTTCAGGGCAGCCTCTTCTTCACGAGGCACTTGTTTCCTCGTGCCCGTCTTGGCTTAGTGGTTGCTTAGGAACTGCAAAAAAATCGTTAGGAAGCTCGTTAGGACACTTATCCCTCACCCGAGCCTTGACCCAGCGCTTCATATCGCGGTACCTGAGGGGAACGGATTAGGAGAGATGTGCCGGCTTGTGGGCTCGAACGAGGGTGCCTCGCGAGAAAGCAGACCGAAGGCAGAGAGAAGGACCAACATAGGAGGAAGAAACCCTCGCGGAGGCACCTTCCTAGCCCCCTCGCGAGGTATGCGAGAGAGAGAACGTAAGCGAACTAGATTCAAAATAGGCGGCAAAAGGCGACGGAACCAAATCAGCAAGGAACACCAGAAGCAAACTTCGATTAAGAGAAGGCGAGCCAACTACGGAAAGCAAATGAAAAGCCGCGTCTGGCACCTAGTCTAGTCTTCAAGTCTTCTCACCAGCGCGGAGCTAAGTGCTGCCACTAGGCGTGGGAGGGAGCCCCCGAGGCCCGAGGGCAGCACTCCTGAGACTCCCGGGCGTGTACAACCCCACTCATTATTACGTGAGAGTGTCACAGGCGGCGATTCTTCACAGGCACCGGGCCTTCTTCACAGGCACTGGGCCTTTCTTCACACGCTCTGGGCCTTGCTCATGAGTAGAACTTCCGGAGGTGCTGGATGTTCCGGGCGTTCTGGATGGGCACCCCGTCCTGTGTCTGCAGGCGCGCGGCGCCAGGCCTGGAGATATGGGTGACCCTGAACGGGCCCTCCCACATGGGTGAGAGCTTGTGCAACTCTTCCCTGGAGAGGACCCGCCTCAGGATGAGGTCGCCTGCCTCGAGCGTCCTGGAGCGGATGTTGCGACAGTGGTATCGCCGTAGTGCCTGCTGGTACCTTGCCACCCTCGGTGCAGCTTCGCGGCGACGTTCCTCCCCCAGTACGAGGTCCATCCCCTGCGTGGCGTCCTGCTGCGTTTCATCAAATGCTAGGACCCGTGCGGAGCGATGCTTGACCTCATGAGGGAGGACCGCTTCGGCTCCGTAGACAAGGAAGAACGGGGTCTCGCCCGTCGGCTTAGTGGCGGTGGTGCGGATGGACCACAGCATGGACTGGAGCTCGTCGTGCCAGCCCCTGCCGCAGGCCTCGAGCTTCTTCTTGAAGGTCCTGGTCTTGAGTCCTCTCAGGACCTCCGCGTTGGCGCGTTCAGCCTGGGCATTGCTCCTGGGGTGCGCCACCGAAACTTAGCAGATCTGCGTTCCAAGGTTAGCATAGTATGTTTTGAAGAGGTTACTGGTGAACTGCGAGCTGTTGTCGGTGATGATGCGGTTGGGGACCCCGAAACGGCTCACGAGGCCCTTGATGAACTTAACCGCGGAACCAGCTGGGATGGTGCGGACGGCTTCCACTTCCGCCCATTTGGTGAACTTGTCGATGGCGACGTAGAGGTAGCGGTAGCCCCCTGGCGCTCGAGGGAATGGGCCCAAGATATCCAGCCCCCAGACCGCGAACGGCCATGTGAGCGGTATAGTCTGGAGGCCCTGAGCTAGCTGATGGATCTGCTTGGTGTGAAACTGGCAAGCTTCGCAGGACTTCACCAGCTCAGCCAGCGTCGTGGGCCACTAGAATCCACTGCAGAACACCTTGCCGACGAGAGTCCCTCACAATGAGTGGTGTCCGCAGTCCCCGCCGTGTATATCAATCAGCAGCTCCTTCCCCTGGTCCCTGGAAATGCAACGCAGCGAAACATCATTTGGTCGCTTCCTGTACAACTCACCGTCCTGGATGCAGTATGCCGTGGCTTGCCGGGCCACACGCTCTGCGTCCTCTTCCTTCTCCGGTAGCGCCCCTTGCATCAGATATTCCTTGAATTCCTTGGTCCAACATCCCTCTTGGGGCTCGAGCGCCAAGAGCAAGCGAGCTCCTGAGGTTGGGCCACAAGCTGGGGCTCCCGTGGCAGGCGGTTGTGGGAGCTCCTCCCAAGGCCGTGCCGTGCTTGAAAGTGGTGGCGTCGCTGACGGCTTGAAGAGCCGCTCCTCGAAGACGCCAGGCTCTTGGGGCTTCCGCTTGGATGCCCTCCTGGTGATGTCGTCGGCTTCCTTGTTGGTGCCACGGGGCACATGCTGCACCTCCAGGCCTAGGAACTGCTTTTCCATCTTACGTACTTCTGCGAGGTACGCCTCCATGTGCTCGTCCTTTGGCTCATACACTTTGTTGGAGAAGTTGACTAGGAGCTGTGAGTCGCCCCTAACGGTGAGGCGCTTTACCCCTAGAGCTGTCGCGGCCTTCAGGCCAGCTATGAGGCCTTCGTATTCTGCGATGTTGTTGGAGACCTTCTCGCCCTGCTGAAAACAGAGCTGCACAGCGTAGTAGAGTTTGTCCTGCGTGGGCGAGATGAGTACTGCTCCAGCCCCCGCGCCCTCGTGCGCAAAGGCACCATCAAAATACATGACCCATCCATCGGGCACCTCACTTCCTGGCGAGGTGGACCGGTCCTCGCCCACTTCAAGTGCCGGGGCATCCGTCCATTCCGCCACAAAATCAGCGAGCGCGGCTCCCTTGATGACCCTGGTAGTGCTGAACTCCAACTGGAACGCCTGTAGCTCGATGTTCCACTCAGCGACCCTCCCAGCGGAGTTGGGGCTCCTGGGCACCCTCTCCAATGGGTAGGCCGAGACGACCTTGATAGGGTGGCCCTGGAAGTAGTGCCGCAACTTGCGCGAGGCCACCAGGAGCGCGAGCAGGAGCTTCTGAGGCATGGGATATCGTGCCCTCGCGTCCCTCAACACCGTGCTGACGAAATACACTAGGTGCTCGACGAGGACCGGCATGTTGGTGAGGCTCGCGTCTTGTGAAAGCTGGGGTGCCTCCTGAGGTGGCGGGACCCCTGGCGCCTGATCGCTTGCGGGAATCTCTATGGCGTCGTCCTGCTGAGCTTGGTCTTCTGTTGCTGCCGCTATGGCTCTTGCCGCGCCTTCCTGATCTTGCATCATCTCGGCTGGCGGCGTAGCTTGGCGCGGCGCGCTCTTGGCCTGGTGCGCCTCCCGAACCGCCACTAGCGCAGCACTGGCGGAGTATGGGGTGGCGGCAAGATAAAGTACTAGAGGCTCAAGAGGTCGTGGCGCCACCATCACCGGAGGCTGGTCAGGTATCTCTTGAGGTCTTGGAAGGCTCGGTCGGCCTCCGGAGTCCACTCGAACGGGCCCTTCTTTCTTCATCAGCTTGAAGAAGGGTAAGGCGCGCTCTCCCAGCTTGGAGATGAAGCGCCCCAACGCAGTCACCCGACCAGCCAGCTTCTGCATTTCCTTGAGGGTCTGCGGTGGGCTCATGTCCTCAATGGCCTTGATCTTCTCCGGGTTCACCTCGATCCCTCTGTGTGACATGAGGAATCCCAGCAGCTTGCCGGAAGGGACACCGAACACACACTTTTCCGGGTTAAGCTGCAAGTTCACCTGGCGTAGGCTCTCGAAGGTCTCCTCCAGGTCTTGGATCAAGGTTCTCGCCTCCCGAGACTTCACCACAATGTCGTTGACGTAGGCCTCCGTGTTTCTCCCGAGCTGCCGCCCTAAAGCGATGTGCATCAGCCGCTGAAAGGTCGCACCTGCGTTCCGCAGTCCGAAGGGCATACAGGTGTAGCAGTACACCCCACACGGGGTCAGGAAGGCTGTCTTCTCTACATCTTCCACCGCCATCTTGATTTGGTGATACCCTGAGAACGCATCCAGGAAGCACAGTAGGTCACACTCGGCGGTGGAGTCGACGATCTTGTCGATGCGCGGGAGAGGGAACGGATCTTGAGGGCACGCCTTGTTGAGGTTGGTGAAGTCGACGCACATTCGCTCCTTCCCGCCTTTCTTCGGCACCACGACGGGGTTCGCCAGCCATTCGGGGTACCTAACCTCACGAATGGCACCTGCCGCCTCCAACTTGCGGGTCTCTTGGATGATGAAGGCCTGCTTCTCCGTGGACTGCCGCCTTGCTCGCTGCTTCACAGGGCGCACATTGGGGCATACCCTTAAGTGGTGCTGGGGCTCCCATGCGAATATATCCTTGTTCGCGCGCAAGAACTTCACCAACGCTTCCTCTTGGCTGGGGTTGAGGTCGGCACCTATGGTGAAGGTGGCTCCTGAGGAGCCGTCCTCGTCGACCGGCACCTTCTTGGTTTCTGCCTTGTCTTGGGTGAACAGCTGCTTCTTCTTGGTTGGCGCAGCCTCCTTGGCCTCGGGGGCACTGGCGCCGACAGGCTGCGCCGCCGAAGCGGTCTTGAAGGCAAGTTTGAGCGTCGTCACGGCCTCCTTGGTGTCCCCCTTGACGGTGAGGACACCTTTGCTTCTAGGCATCTTCATAAGATTGTAGGCTGGATGAGTCGCCGCCATGAACTGGGCCAGAGCTGGGTACCCGAGGATGGCGTTGTACGGGAGGCCGATGCGGGCGATGTCGAAATCGACCAGCTCGGTGCGGTAGTTGTCGCGCGTGCCAAAGGTGACGGGAAGGCGGATCTGCCCCAGGGAGCGGGCAGCGCCGCCACCAACTCCTGAGAAAGGCTTGCTGAGGCTGAGCTGCTCGAGCGGCACGTGAAGAAGGCTGAAGGCTTCCACGGAGAGCAAGTTGAGGCCAGCGCCGCCGTCGATGAGGGTCTTGGTGATGGCCACGATGCAGATGGTGGGCGTGCAGAGCATCAGAAGCATGCCCGAGCCGGTGGTGGTGACAAGGTGGTCTTTCGAGCTGAAGGTGAGGTCGGCCTCAGGCGCAGCCCGGCCCGGCGGAGCCCCCGAGCGCTTGGAAGCGGCACCAATCTGGCGGAGGAAGGCCTTGATGTGGCGATCTAAAGGCGGCGCCTACCGCCTAGCAGGGCTGCGACCGCGTGGTGCGCCGGTGCCGCGTAGCGTGCAGTGAAGAGGTCGCACAGCTCCACCCAAGACGCCACCATGGATCCGGGAAGGTTGAGCAGCCAGGCGCGCGGCTCGCCGGCGAGGGCCATGGGAAGCCAGTTGGCCATGACCTTGTCATCACCCCCGGCCTCGAGGACAACCTCCTCGTATGCCAGCAGGAAAGCTGACAGGTCCGCTGCGCCATCATAGCGCGGCGGCATCTCCGGCTTGAACTTGGGTGGCCACCACACCCGTCGCAGGGCGGGGGCCAGGGCTCGGAGCCCCCTGGCCCCATCGTCAACGCTGGCCGTCGGAGTCGGTGGCAGGGCGCCTGCCATGTGGGCGAAGCGCGGTGGCGACGGAGCGCGGATCGACGGAAGAGAAGCTACGGCGCATCCCTACCTAGTGTGCCAAATGTCGGATCATGGGTTTCGGTAAAACCCTCGAGGTTCGAACACTGGGGTGCGCGCGAAGATCTCCTCCCTATCGATCCACGCCCTAGCTCTCTGAGATCTCGCGGACGAACTCGACGGACTCACAAGACAAAGACACAAGATTTATACTGGTTCGGGCCACCGTTGTGGTGTAATACCCTACTCCAGTGTGCTGGTGGTGGATTGCCTCTTGGGCTGATGATGGACGGTACAAGGGGAAGAACAGCCTCCTGAGGTTGAGGTGTTCTTGTGCTTGACGAACTTGCATGGGTGAGATGCCTCTGAATCAGTCCTCCCCTACGGTGGTGGCTAGCTCTACTTATATAGGCCCTGGCCCTCTCCCCAAATATTGAGCGGGAAGGGAGCCAACAACGGCCAATTTGAAAGGGGACAGCTAGTACAGCTTATCCTGACAAAAGTAGACTTCGCCTGCAAAGGCTCTGGTGGTGACGCCTTCTTGGGCTCCATGGTGACCTCTGTCTTGCCGTCCTGCTGGTCTTGATCTCGTTGCACCAATATGGAAACCTTTGCTTGATGCCTCGGTACTCCGCGCCTGCGCTTGCTCCCTTGGCCCCAAAGAGGAAACAAGGACGCTGCGCGCGCTGGCGCCCGCCTGGTCTCGATCATCATGGCTCACGTCACGAGGACCTCGCGAGGTTTGCCTTATCTTGATCTCTCCGCCCCTCGGGAGCCTGCCTGGCGAGGCCGCTCCTGAGGAGGTCTTGCGTCGTCCGCCTCGCGAGGCTTGGCCGCTCGCGAGGGTCTTGAATGCCTTGTCGATGAAGATGGGCTGCGCCGGCCCGCTAGCTCAGCCACGCCGTGGGCCGCAGGCAGGCAAGTCTGGGGACCCCCGTTCCCAGAACGCCGACAGAACCTTTGTCCAACATTGGGATCAGCCATGCAACAGGCCACCGCGTGAATTGGTACGATGGAACCACGGTGAGATTGAAGAAGATAGCAATCATGGAAGCCCCAATAAGGTTGTCCGCCAACCAAAATTACACTCTCATCGGGGTGTTCGACATCGCGATTTCTTTCACAAACCTTGCACATGGAGGTCATGTTGGGGAATGTAGCATGCAATTTCAAAAATTTCCTATGCTCACGGAAGATCTATCTAGGAGATGCATAGCAACGAGAAGTGGAGAGTGTGTCCATGTACCCTCGTAGACCGAAAGCGGAAGCATTAGGTTAATGCGGTTGATGTAGTCAAATGTCTTCGAGATCCAACCGATCAAGTACCGAACGTACGGCACCTCCGTGTTCTGCACACGTTCAGCTCGATGATGTCCCTCGAACTCTTGATCCAGCAAAGTGTCGAGGGAGAGTTCTGTTAGCACGACGGCGTGGTGACGGTGATGGTGATGTGATCCGCGCAGGGCTTCGCCTAAGCACTACGTGAATATGAACGAAGGAGTAAACCATGGAGGGAGACGCCGCACATGGCTTGGAAAATTTTTTGTGTCTCCAAGGGGTGCCCTGCCCATGTATAAAAAGGAGGGAGAGGGAGAAGGCCGGCCCTAGGGGGTGCGCCATAAGGGGGGAGTCCTACTAGGACTCCTAGTCCTAGTAGGATTCGGCCCCCGTTCTTTTCCTTCTCATGGAGGTGGAAAGGGGGAACGAGAGGGAACGAGAGGGAGTAGGAGAAGGAAAGGGGGTGGCGCCCCCTTCCCTAAACCAATTCGGCCTCCTCCCTTGTAGGGGGCGCACCAGCCCCTCGTGGGCTGGTTAGCCTCCCTCCTATGGCCCATATGGCACATATCTTTCCCCGGGGGTTCCGGTAACCCCTCCGGTACTCCGGTATGTACCCGATACACTCCGGAACCCTCTCGGTGTCCGGATACTACCTTCCAATATATCAATCTTTACCTCTCAACCATTTCGAGACTCCTCGTCATTTCCGTGATCTCATCTAGGACTCCGAACAATCTTCGGTCACCAAAACACATAACTCATAATACAAATCATCATCGAATGTTAAGCGTGCGGACCCTACGGTTCGAGAACTATGTAGACTGGTCAATAACCAATAGCGGAACCTGGATGCTCATATTGGTTCCTACATATTCTACGGAGATCTTTATCGGTCAAACCGTAATAACAACATACGTTATTCCCTTTGTCATCGGTATGTTACTTGCCCGAGATTCGATCGTCAGTATCATCATACCCAGTTCAATCTTGTTACCAGCCAGTCTCTTTACTCGTTTCGTAATGCATCATCCCGTAACTAACTCACTAGTCACATTGCTTGCAAGGCTTATAGTGATGTGCATTACCAAGAGGGCCCAGAGATATCTCTCCGATACTCCGAGTGACAAATCCTAATCTTGATCTAGGCCAACCAAACAAACACCTTCGGAGACACCTGTAGAGCATCTTTATAATCACCCAGTTACGTTGTGACGTTTGATAGCACACAAGGTGTTCCTCTGGTATCCGGGAGTTGCATAATCTCATAGTCAGAGGAATATGTATAAGTCATGAAGAAAGCAGTAGCAATAAAACTTAACGATCATTATGCTAAGCTAATGGATGGGTCTCGTCCATCACATCATTCTCTAATGATGTGACCCCGTTCATCAAATGACAACACATGTCTATGGTTAGGAAACTTAACCATCTTTGATTAACGAGCTAGTCAAGTAGAGGCATACTAGGGACACTCTATTTTGTCTATGTATTCACACATGTACTAAGTTTCCAGTTAATACAATTCTAGCATGAATAATAAACGTTTATCATGATATAAGGAAATGTAAATAACAACTTTATTATTGCCTCTAGGGCATATTTCCTTCAGTCTCCCACTTGCACTAGAGTCAATAATCTAGTTCACATCGCCATGTAATTTAATACCAATAGTTCACATCACCATGTGATTAATAACCATAGTTCACATCGCCATGTGACCAACACCCAAAGGGTTTACTAGAGTCAGTAATCTAGTTCACATCGTCATGTGATTAACATCCAAAGAGTACTAAGGTGTGATCGTGTTTTGCTTGTGAGAGAGGTTTAGTCAACGGGTCTGCCACATTCAGATCCATATGTATTTTGCAAATTTCTATGTCTACAATGCTCTGCACGGAGCTACTCTAGCTAAATGCTCCTACTTTCAATATGTATCCAAATCAAGACTCAGAGTCATCCAGATTGGTTTCAAAGCTTGCATCGACGTAACTCTTTACGACGAACTCTTTTATCACCTCCATAACCGAGAAATATTTCCTTAGTCCTCTAAGGATAATTTTGACCGCTGTCCAGTGATCTACTCCTAGATCACTATTGTACTCCCTTGCCAAAGTCATGCTAAGGTATACAATAGGTCTGGTACATAGCATGGCATACTGTATAGAACCTATGGCTGAGGCATAGGGGATGACTTTCATTCTCTCTCTCTATCTTCTGCTGTGGTCGGGCTTTTGAGTCTTACTCAACTTCACACCTTGCAACACAGGCAAGAACTCCTTTCTTTGACTGTTCCATTTTGAACTACTTCAAAATCTTGTCAAGGTATATATTCATTGAAAAAATCTTATCAAGCGTCTTGATCTAGATCTCAATGCTCAATATGTAAGTAGCTTCACCGAGGTCTTTCTTTGAAAACTCCTTTCAAACACTCCTTTATGCTTTTCAGAAAATTATACATCATTTCCGATTAACAATATGTCAATCACATATACGTATCAGAAAGTTTGTAGTGCTCCCACTCACTTTCTTGTAAATACAGGCTTCACCACAAGTCTGTATAAAACTATATGCTTTGATACATTCATCAAAGCGTATATTCCAACTCCAAGATGCTTGCACCAGTCCATAGATGGATCGCTGGAGCTTGAACACTTTTTAGCACCTTTAGGATTGAGAAAACCTTATGGTTGCATCATATACAACAAATCCATTAAGGAATGCAGTTTTGACATCCATTTGCCAGATTTCATAAAATGTGGCCATTGCTAACATGATTCAGACAGACTTTAAGCATTGCTACGAGTGAGAAAATTTCATCGTAGTAAACACCTTGAACTTGTCGAAAACCTTTTGTGACAAGTCGAGCTTTGTAGATAGTAACACTACCACCAGCGTCCGTCTTCCTCTTGAAGATCCATTTATTATCAATGGCTTGCTGGGCAAGTCCACCAAAGTCTATACTTTGTTCTCATACATGGATCCTATCTCAGATTTCATGGCCTCAAGCCATTTTGTGGAATCTGGGCTCATCATCGTTTCCTCATAGTGCGTAGGTTCGTCATGGTCTAGTAACTTGACTTCCAGAACAGGATTACCGTACCACTCTGGTGCGGAACGTGATTTGTTTGACCTACGAGGTTCGGTAGTAAACTTGATCTGCAGTTTCATGATCATTATCATTAGCTTCCTCACTAATTGGTGTAGGCATCACTGGAACTGATTTTTGTGATGAACCACTTTCCAATTCGGGAGAAGGTACAATTACCTCATCAAGTTCTACTTTCCTCCCACTCACTTCTTTCGAGAGAAACTCCTTCCCTAGAAAGGATCCATTCTTAGCAACGAATATCTTGCCTTCGGATTTGTGATAGAAGGTGTACCCAATAGTTTCCTTTGGGTGTCCTATGAAGACGCATTTCTCCGATTTGGGTTCGAGCTTATCAGGTTGAAGCTTTTTCACATAAGCATCGCAGTCCCAAACTTCAAGAATGACAGCTTAGGTTTCTTGCCAAACCACAGTTCATATGGTGTCGTCTCAACGGATTTATATGGTGCCCTATTTAACGTGAATGTCGTTGTCTCTAATGCATAACCCCAAAACAATAGTGGTAAATCGGTAAGAGACATCATAGATCGCACCATATCTAATAAAGTACGGTTACAATGTTCGGACACACCATTACGCTGTGGTGTTCCACGTGGCGCGAGTTGTGAAACTATTCCACATTGTTTTAAATGAAGGCCAAACTCGTAACTCAAATATTCGCCTCTGCGATCAGATTGTAGAAACTTTATTTTCTAGTTACGGTGATTCTCAACTTCACACTGAAATTCTTTGAACTTTTCAAATGTTTCAGACTTGTATTTCAATAAGTAGATATACCCATATCTGCTCAAATCATCTGTGAAGGTCAGAAAATAACAATACCCGCCGCGAGCCTCAACACTCATCGGACCGCATACATCGGTCAGTGGCTCGCTCCATTGTTCCGGAGAACGGAGTCTTAGTCATCTTGCCCATGAGGCATGGTTCGCAAGCATCAAAAGATTCATAATCAAGTGATTCCAAAAGTCCATCCGCATGGAGTTTCTTCATGCTTTTTACACCAATGTGACCTAAACGGTAGTGCCACTAGTATGTTGCACTATCATTATCAACTTTGCATCTTTTGGCATCAATATTATGAATATGTGTATCACTACGATCGAGATTCAATAAACCATTCACCTTGGGTGTATGACCACAGAAGGTTTTATTCATGTAAACAGAATAACAATTATTCTTTGACTTAAATGAATAACTGTATTGCAATAAACATGATCCAATCAAATTATGCTCAACGCAAACACCAAATAACATTTATTTTAGGTTCAACACTAATCCTGAAGGTAAAGGGAGTGTGCGTTGGTGATCTTATCAACCTTGGAATCACTTCCAACACACATCGTCACCTCGCCCTCAACTACTATCTGTTCATTTGCAACTCCTTTTTCAAGATACAAATTTTTGCAACTTGAACCGGTATCAAATACCGAGGGGCTACTATGAACACTAGTAAAGTACACATCAATGACATGTATATCAAATATACCTTTGTTCACTTTGCCATCCTTCTTATCCACCAAGTATTTGGGGCAGTTCCGCTTCCAGTGACCATTTCCTTTGCAGTAGAATCACTCAGTTTCAGGCTTGGGTCTAGCTTTGGGCTTCTTCACGTGAGTGACAACTTGCTTGCCATTTTTTAAGTTCCCTTTCTTTCCCTTGCCCTTTTATTGAAACTAGTGGTCTTGTTAACCATCAACACTTGATGCTATTTCTTGATTTCTACCTTCGCTGATTTGAGCATCGCGAAGAGCTTGGGAATTGTTTTCATCATCCCTTGCATATTATAGTTCATCACGAAGTTCTGGTAACTTGGTAATAGTGACTAGAGAACTCTATCAATCACTATATTATCTGGAAAATTAAGTCCCACTTGATTCAAGCGATTGTAGTACCCAGACATTCTGAGCACATGCACACTAGTTGAGCTATTCTCCTCCATCTTGTAGGCAAAGTACTTGTCAGAGGTCTCATACCTCTTAACACGGGCATGAGTCTGAAATATCATTTTTAGCTCTTGGAACATCTTATATGCTCCATGGCGTTCAAAACATTTTTGAAGTCTCGGTTCTAAGCCGTAAAGCATGGTGCACTAAACTATCAAGTAGTCATCATACCGAGCTTGTCAAACATTCATAACGTCTGCATCTGCTCCTGCAATAGGTCTGTCACCTAGCGTTGCATCAAGGACATAATTCTTCTGTGCAGCAATGAGGATAATCCTCAGATCATGGACCCAGTCCGCATCATTGCTACTATCATCTTTCAACTTAGTTTTCTCTAGGAACATATCAAAAATAAAACAGGGGAGCTATACGCGAGCTATTGATCTACAACATAGATATGCAAATACTATCAGGACTAAGTTCATGATAAATTTAAGTTCAATTAATCATATTACTTAAGAACTCCCACTTAGATAGACATCCCTCTAGTCATCTAAATGATCACGTGATCCATATCAACTAAACCATGTCCGATCATCACGTGAGATGGAGTAGCTTTCAATGGTGAACATCTCTATGTTGATCATATCTACTATATGATTCACGTTCGACCTTTCGGTCTCAGTGTTCCGAGGCCATATCTGCATATGCTAGGCTCGTCAAGTTTAACCCGAGTATTCTGCATGTGCAAAACTCACTTGCACCCGTTGTATGTGAACGTAGAGCTTATCACACCCGATCATCACATGGTGTCTCGGCACGACAAACTGTAGCAACGGTGCATACTCAGGGAGAACACTTATACCTTGAAATTTAGTGAGGGATCATCTTATAATGCAACCGCCGTACTAAGAAAAATAAGATGCATAAAAGATAAACATCACATGGAATCAAAATATGTGACATGATATGGCCATCATCATCTTGTGCCTTTGATCTCAATCTCCAAAGCACCGTCATGATCTCCATCGTCACTGGCTTGGCACCTTGATCTCCACCGTAGCGTCGTTGTCATCACGCCAACTATTGCTTCTACGACTATCGCTACCGCTTAGTGATAAAGTAAAGCAATTACATGGCGATTTCATTTCATACAATAAAGCGACAACCATAAGGCCCCTGCCAGTTGCCGATAACTTTTACAAAACACGATCATCTCATACAACAATTTATATCTCATCACGCCTTGGCCATATCACATCACAACATGCCCTGCAAAAACAAGTTAGACGTCCTCTACTTTGTTGTTGCAACTTTTACGTGGCTGCTACGGGCTTCTAGCAAGAACAGTTCTTACCTACACATCAAAACCACAATGATTTTTCGTCAAGTGTATTGTTTAAACCTTCAACAAGGACCGGCGATAGTCAAATTCGATTCAACTAAAGTTGGATAAACAGACTCCCGCCAGCCACCTGTGTGCAAAGCACGTCGGTAGAACCGGTCTCATGAACGTGGTCATGTAATGTTTGTCCGGGCCGCTTCGTCCAACAATACCGCCGAATCAAAATAAGGCGTTGGTGGTAAGCAGTATGACTATTATCGCCCACAACTCTTTGTGTTCTACTCGTGCATATCATCTACGCATAGACGTGGCTCAGATGCCACTGTTGGGGAACGTAGCATGGAATTTCAAAAATTTCATACGCTCACGCAAGATCTATCTAGGAGATGCATAGCAATGAGAAGGGGAGAGTGTGTCCATGTACCCTCGTAGACCTAAAGCGGAAGCATTAGGTTGACGCAGTTGATGTAGTCGAACGTCTTCGCGATCCAACCGATCAAGTACCGAACGTACGGCACCTCCGAGTTCTGCACACGTTCAGTTCGATGATGTCCCTCGAACTCTTGATCCAGCAAAGTGTCGAGGGAGATTTCCATTAGCACGATGGCGTGGTGATGGTGATGGTGATGTGATCCGCGCAGGGTTCGCCTAAGCACTACGTGAATATGACCGGAGGAGTAAACCGTGGAGGGTGACGCCGCACACGGCTTGGAACAATTGTTGTGTCTCCAAGGGGTGCCCTGCACACATATATAATGGAGGGAGAGGGACGAGGTCGGCCCTAGGGGTGCGCCATAAGGGGGAGTCCTACTAGGACTCCTAGTCCTAGTAGGATTCGCCCCCCCCCCCCTTCTTTTCCTTCGCATGAAGGTGGAAAGAGGGAAGGAGAGGGAGTAGGAGAAGGAAAGGGGGGTGGCGCCTCCTTCCCTAAACCAATTCGGCCTCCTCCCTTGTGGGGGGCGCACCAGCCCCTTGTGGGATGATTAGCCTCCCTCCTATGGCCCATATGGCCCATATCTTTCCCCGGGGGGTTCCAGTAACCCCTCTGGTACTCCGGTATGTACCTGATACACTCTGGAACCCTTATGGTGTCCGAATACTACCTTCCAATATATCAATCTTTATCTCTCAACCATTTCAAGACTCCTCGTCACGTCCGTGATCTCATCCGGGACTCTGAACAATCTTCAGTCACCAAAACACATAACTCATAATACAAATCATCATCGAACATTAAGCGTGCGGACCCTACGGGTTTGAGAACTATGTAGACATGACTGAGACATATCTCTGGTCAATAACCAATAGCGGAACCTGGATGCTCATATTGGTTCCTACATATTCTACAAAGATCTTTATCGGTCAAACCGTAATAACAACATACGTTATTCCCTTTGTCATCGGTATGTTACTTGCCCGAGATTCGATCGTCGGTATCATCATACCTAGTTCAGTCTCGTTACCAGCAAGTCTCTTTACTCGTTCCATAATGCATCGTCCCGTAACTAACTCATTAGTCACATTGCTTGCAAGGCTTATAGTGATGTGCATTACCGAGGGCCCAGATATACCTCTCCGATACTGGGAGTGACAAATCCTAACCTTGATCTATGCCAACCCAACAAACACCTTCGGAGACACCTGTAGAGTATCTTTATAATCACCCAGTTACGTTGTGACGTTTGATAGCACACAAGGTGTTCCTCCGGTATTCGGGAGTTGCATAATCTCATAGTTAGAGGAATATGTATAAGTCATGAAGAAAGCAATAGCAATAAAACTTAACGATCATTATGCTAAGCTAATGGATGTCTCTTGTCCATCACATCATTCTCTAATGATGTGATTCCGTTCATCAAATGAAAACAAATGTCTATGGTTAGGAAATTTAACCATCTTTGATTAACGAGCTAGTCAAGTAGAGGCATAATAGGGACACTCTGTTTTGTCTATGTATTCACACGTGTACTATGTTTCCGGTTAATACAATTCTAGCATGAATAATAAACGTTTATCAAGATATAAGGAAATATAAATAACAACTTTATTATTGCCTCTAGGGCATATTTCCTTCAGGTTAAATGTGGACCATGCTGTCTGCGGCTGATTTGTTGCCATACGAGTACGAAGACGTTGTGCTCCTTTCTAGCCGCATCTTCGCGGTGACAAACCAGGGGACTTGTTTCATATGGGACACATCCTACGGTATACTCCCTCTCTTCCAGTGTATTTGTTTTGAATTTTTTCATTTTATAAGTTTCAAATTCAAATTTAGAGCTCCCCATCACATGTTGAGATTACAATGTCCATTAAATCGTTGCGTGCATGTACTAGTAAGAAACAAATCTCGAGTTTGGCACGAGTTCATGCAACGGTAGCACCACAAGGCCTGGCGTAGGAGTTACATTTCCCTCTCGAGGCCCTCGGGACTGAGCTTCAGTGCCTTACTACACCTACCTTTGAGTCAATAACATGTGAACCCGATAAGTGGCTGGTCCACATGTAATGCTCCCGAAGGTAGAGGGGCAGTGGGTCCGAGAGGGGTGAGCCGCAGGTCGGGGGACGTGTGGTGTCATGGGTTCGAGCGGCGTCGTGGGAATCGAGTGTGGCTGTGGTAGAAACTTGATGCTCGCCGCATTTCAGGTGGCCCACATGTCATGCACACAAACGCAAAGGGGCGGTGTAGCCGAGAGGGGTGAGGCGCACGTCGGGGGACGTGGTGTTGTGGGTTGGAGCGGCGTCGTGGGATTCGCGAGTGGCAGTGGACGAAACGTGATGGTCGCTAATACGTCTCCAACGTATCTATAATTTTTTATTGTTCCATGCTATCATATTATCCATCTAGGATGTTTTATATGCATTTATATGCTATTTTATATGATTTTTGGGACTAACCTATTAACCTAGAGCCGGTGCCAGTTTCTGTTTTTCCCTTGTTTTTGAGTATTGCAGAAAAGGAATACCAAACGGCGTCTAATTGACTTGAAAATTCACGGAGATTGTTTTTGGACCAGAAGAAGCCCACGGAGTACCGAAGATGGACCAGAAGAGTCCCGAGGCCACCAAGAGGGTGGGGGCACGCCCTACCCCCCTGGGCGCGCCCCCTACCTCATGGACCCCCTGACTTTTTCCCGACGCCAACACCTCTTATATATCCCCAAACTTCCAGAACATAACCTAGATCGGGAGTTCTGCCTCCGCAAGCCTCTGTAGCCACCAAAAACCAATCAGGACCCTGTTCCGGCATCCTGCCGGAGGGGGGATCCCTCATCGGTGGCCATCTTCATCATCTCGGCGCTCTCCATGACGAGGAGGGAGTAGTTCACCCTCGGGGCTGAGGGTATGTACCAGTAGCTATGTGTTTGATCTCTCTCTCTCTCTCGTGTTCTTGATTTGGCACAATCTTGATGTACCGCGAGCTTTGCTATTATAGTTGGATCTTATGATGTTTCTCCCCCTCTACTCTCTTGTAATGGATTGAGTTTTCCCTTTGAAGTTATCTTATCGGATTGAGTCTTTAAGGATTTGAGAACACTTGATGTATGTCTTGCATGTGCTTATCTGTGGTGACAATGGGATATTCACGTGATCCACTTGATGTATGTTTTGGTGATCAACTTGCGAGTTTCGTAACCTCGTGAACTTATGCATAGGGGTTGGCACATGTTTTCGTCTTGACTCTCCGGTAGAAACTTTGGGGCACTCTTTGAAGTTCTTTGTGTTGGTTGAATAGATGAATCTGAGATTGTGTGATGCATATCGTATAATCATACCCGTGGATACTTGAGGTGACATTGGAGTATCTAGGTGACATTAGGGTTTTGGTTCATTTGTGTCTTAAGGTGTTATTCTAGTACGAACTCTAGGATAGATCGAACGAAAAGAATAGCTTCGTGTTATTTTACTACGGACTCTTGAATAGATCGATCAGAAAGGATAACTTTGAGGTGGTTTCGTACCCTACAATAATCTCTTCGTTTGTTCTCCGCTATTAGTGACTTTGAAGTGACTCTATGTTGCATGTTGAGGGATTGTTATATGATCTAATTATGTTATTATTGTTGAGAGAACTTGCACTAGTGAAAGTATGAACCCTAGGCCTTGTTTCAACGCATTGCAATACCGTTTTCGCTCACTTTTATCACTTGCTACCTTACTGTTTTTATATTTTTAGATTACAAAAACCTATATCTACCATCCATATTGCACTTGTATCACCATCTCTTCGCCGAACTAGTGCACCTATACAATTTACCATTGTATTGGGTGTGTTGGGGACACAAGAGAGTCTTTGTTATTTGGTTGCAGGGTTGTTTGAGAGAGACCATCTTCAACATATGCCTCCCACGGATTGATAAACCTTAGGTCATCCACTTGAGGGAAATTTGCTACTGTCCTACAAACCTCTGCACTTGGAGGCCCAACAACGTCAACAAGAAGAAGGTTGCGTAGTAGACATCAAGCAATTTCTGGCGCCGTTGCCGGGGAGGTGAGTGCTTGAAGGTATATCTTTAGATCTTGCAATTGAATCTTTTAGTTTCTTGTTTTATCACTAGTTTAGTTTATAAAAGAAAACTACAAAAAATGGAATTAAGGGTGCCTCATATGCTTCATCTTTTTAATGTCTTTCGTGAAAATGATAGGAAGGAAAATTGTGTTCAAGTACTAGAAGAAGAATTACATAGAATGCTTGGCATAAAATATGTGAATGATGAGCATGATTGCAATGTTGTTAGTATGAATTCTTTGAATACCCATGATGCTAATGATATGCAAAGCCACAAGCTTGGGGATGCTATGTTTGATGAAGATGATATGTTTTGTCCCCCAAGTTTTGATGAGCAAATTTATTATGATGAAAGCATGCCTCCTATTTATGATGATTATATTGATGTCATGACTTTATTTATTGATGAATCCACTATTCCGGAAGAGGTTCCAATTGATTATGAGAACAAAGTTAGTATCTATGATGATTATTGTGATGACATGTATGCCATAAATAATAATGATAACCATGAAACTTGTCATCGTGATTTTAATTTGCAATTGGATTAAGCTTTATATGATAGTTATTTTGTTGAGTTTGCTCCCACTACTATTCCGAATGAGAAGAATTTTGCTTATGTGGAGAGTAGTAAATTTTCTATGCTTGTAGATCATGAAAAGAATGATTTATGTGATGGTTATATTTTTGAATTCATTCATGATGCTACTGAAAATTATTATGAGGGAGGAACATATGCTTGCAGGAATTGCAATAATATCAAGTTTCCTCTCTATGTGCTTAAAACTTTGAAGTTATGCTTGTTTTGCCTTCCTATGCTAGTTGATTATTGTTCCCATAAGTTGTTTGATCACAAAATCCCTATGCATAGGAAGTGGGTTAGACTTAAATGTGCTAGTCATATTCTTCATGATGCTCTCTTTATGTTTCAATTCTTATCTTTTATGTGAGCATCATTGAAATCATCATGCCTAGCTTGGGGCGTTAAATGTTAGCGCTTGTTGGGAGGCAACCCAATTTTATTTTTGTTCTTTGCTTTTTTCTCCTTTTTAGTAATAAATAATTCATCTAGCCTCTATTTAGATGTGGTTTTATGTTTTAGTTAGTGTTTGTGCCAGGTAGAACCTTTGGGAAGACTTGGGTGAAGTCTCTGCGATCTTGCTGTAAAAAATAGGAACTTTTGCGCTCACGAGATTAGCTGCCATTTTTTACTAGAGAGTGCTTTTAGGTTGCTTATTTTTGCAGATCATTAATAGACAAAGTCCTCAGGTCCACCAATTTATTTCAGAATTTGTGGAGTTACAGAAGTATTAGAATGATACAGATTACTACAGACTATTCTGTTTTTGACAGATTCAGTTTTCTATGTGTTGTTTGCTTATTTTGATGAATCTATGAGTAGTATCGGAGGGTGAACCATAGAGAAGTTGGAATACAGTAGATATTACACCAATATGAATTTAGAATGAGTTCACAACAGTACCTAAGTGGTGATTTATATTCTTATACTAACAGAGCTTACGAGTTTTCTGTTGAGTTTTGTGTTGTGAAGTTTTCAAGTTTTGGGTAAAGATTCGATGGACTATGGAATAATTAGTGGCAAGATCCTAAGCTTGGGGATGACCAAGGCACCCCAAGGTAAAATTCAAGGATAACCAAGAGCCTAAGCTTTGGGATGCCCCGGATGGCATCCCCTCTTTCATCTTCGTTTATCGGTAACTTTACTTGGAGCTATATTTTTATTCACCACATGATATGTGTTTTGCTTGGAGCGTCATTTTATTTTATTTTGTTTTGCTTGCTGTTTGAATAAAATACCAAGATCTGAAATTCTTAAATGCTAGAGAGTCTTCACATAGTTACATAATTATTCGACTACTCGTTGATCTTCACTTATATCTTTCGGAGTATTTTGTCGTTTGCTCTAGTGCTTCACTTATATCTTTTTAGAGCACGGTGGTGTTTTTATTTTATAGAAATTATTGATCTATCATGCTTCACTTATATTATTTTGAGAGTCTTTTAGAACAGCATCATAATTTTCTTTGGTTATGAAACTAGTCCTAATATGATAGGCATCCAAGATGGGTATAATAAAAAACTTTCATATAAAGTGCATTGAATACTATGAGAAGTTTGATACTTGATAATTGTTTTGAGATATAAAGATGGTGATATTAGAGTCGTGCTAGCTGAGTAATTGAGAAATTTAGAAATACTTGTGTTGAGGTTTGCAAGTCCCGTAGCATGCATGTGTGGTAACCGTTGTGTGACAAATTTGAAGCATGAGGTGTTCTTTCATTGCTTTCCTTATGAGTGGCGGTCGGGGACGAGCGATGGTCTTTTCCTACCAATCTATCCCCCTAGGAGCATGCGCGTAGTGCTTGGTTTTGATGACTTGTAGATTTTTGCAATAAGTATTTGAGTTCTTTATGACTAATGTTGAGTCCATGGATTATACGCACTCTCACCCTTCCATCATTGCTAGCCTCTTCGGTACCGTGCATTGCCCTTTCTCACCTTGAGAGTTGGTGCAAACTTCGCCGGTGCATCCAAACCCTGTGATATGAAACTCTCTATCACACATAAGCCTCCTTATATCTTCCTCAAAACAACCACCATACCTACCTATCATGGCATTTCCATAGCCATTCCGAGATATATTGCCAAGCAACTTTAGACCATTCCGTTTATTATGACACGCTTCATCATTGTCATATTTCCTTGCATGATCATGTAGTTGACATAGTATTTGTGGCAAGGCCACCATTCATAATTTTTCATACATGTCACTCTTGATTCATTGCCCATCCCGGTACACCACCGGAGGCACTCATATAGAGTCATATTTTGTTCTAGTATCAAGTTGTAATCTTTGAGTTGTAAATAAATAGAACTGTGATGATCATCATTATTAGAGCATTATCCCATGTGAGGAAAAAAAGAAAGGCCAAAAAAAGAGAAGGCCCAAAAAACAAAAAAAAGACCAAAAAAAGGCCCAAAAAATGAGAGAAAAAGAGAGAAGGGACAATGTTACTATCCTTTTTCCACACTTGTGCTTCATAGTAGCACCATGATCTTCATGATAGAGAGTCTCCTATTTTGTCACTTTCATATACTAGTGGGAATGTTTCATTATAGAACTTGGCTTGTATATTCCAACAATGGGCTTCCTCAAATGCCCTAGGTCTTCGTGAGCAAGCAAGTTGGATGCACACCCACTTAGTTTCTTTTGTTGAGCTTTCATACATTTATAGCTCTAGTGCATCCGTTGCATGGAAATCCCTACTCCTCGCATTGACATCAATTGATGGGCATCTCCATAGCCCGTTGATTAGCCGCGTCGATGTGAGACTTTCTCCTTTTTTGTCTTCTCCACACAACCTCCATCATCATATTCTATTCCACCCATAGTGCTATGTCCATGGCTCGCGCTCATGTATTGCGTGAAAGTTGAAAAAGTTTGAGAACACTAAAGCATGAAACAATTTCTTGGCTTGTCATCGGGGTTTTATCATTCTGTTTTTATCATTTACCTACTCGAGGACAACCAGGAATTAAGCTTGGGGATGCTTGATACGTCTCCAACGTATTTATAATTTTTTATTGTTCCATGCTATTATATTATCCATCTAGGATGTTTTATATGCATTTATATGCTTTTTATATGATTTTTGGGACTAACCTATTAATTTAGAGCCCAGTTACAGTTTCTGTTTTTTCCTTGTTTTTGAGTATTGCAGAAAAGGAATACCAAACGGAGTCCAATTGACCTGAAAATTCACGGAGATTGTTTTTGGACCATAAGAAGCCCACGGAGTACCGGAGATGGACCAGAAGAGTCCCGAGGCCACCACGAGGGTGGGGGCGCGCCCTACCCCCCTGGGCGCGCCCCCCTACCTCGTGGCCACCTCGTGGACCCCCCCTGACTTGTTCCCGACGCCAACACCTCTTATATATCCCCAAACTTCCAGAACATAACCTAGATAGGGAGTTCCGCCGCCGTAAGCCTCTGTAGCCACCAAAAACCAATCGGGACCCTGTTCCGGCACCCTGCCGGCGGGGGGATCCCTCACCGGTGGCCATCTTCATCATCCCGACGCTCTCCATGATGAGGAGGGAGTAGTTCACCCTCGGGGCTGAGGGTATGTACCAGTAGCTATGTGTTTGATCTCTCTCTCTCTCTCGTGTTCTTGATTTGGCACGATCTTGGTGTACCGCGAGCTTTGCTATTATAGTTGGATCTTATGATGTTTCTCCCCCTCTACTCTCTTGTAATGGATTGAGTTTTCCCTTTGAAGTTATCTTATCGGATTGAGTCTTTAAGGATTTGAGAACACTTGATGTATGTCTTGCATGTGCTTATCTGTGGTCACAATGGGATATTCATGTGATCCACTTGATGTATGTTTTGGTGATCAACTTGCGAGTTCCGTAACCTCGTGAACTTATGCATTGGGGTTGGCACACGTTTTCATCTTGACTCTCCGGTAGAAACTTTGGGGCACTCTTTGAAGTTCTTTGTGTTGGTTGAATAGATGAATCTGAGATTGTGTGATGCATATCGTATAATCATACCCATGGATACTTGAGGTGACATTGGAGTATCTAGGTGACATTAGGGTTTTGGTTGATTTGTGTCTTAAGGTGTTATTCTAGTACGAACTCTAGGATAGATCGAACAGAAAGAATAGCTTTGTGTTATTTTACTACGGACTCTTGAATAGATCGATCAGAAAGGATAACTTTGAGGTGGTTTTGTACCCTACAATAATCTCTTCGTTTGTTCTCCGCTATTAGTGACTTTGGAGTGACCCTTTGTTGCATGTTGAGGGATTGTTATATGATCTAATTATGTTATTATTGTTGAGAGAACTTGCACTAGTGAAAGTATGAACCCTAGGCCTTGTTTCAACGCATTGCAATACCGTTTTCGCTCACTTTTATCACTTGCTACCTTGCTGTTTTTATATTTTCAGATTACAAAAACCTATATCTACCATCCATATTGCACTTGTATCACCATCTCTTCACCGAACTAGTGCACCTATACAATTTACCATTGTATTGGGTGTGTTGGGGACACAAGAGACTCTTTGTTATTTGTTGCAGGGTTGTTTGAGAGAGACCATCTTCAACCTACGCCTCCCACGGATTGGTAAACCTTAGGCCATCCACTTGAGGGAAATTTTCTACTGTCCTACAAACCTCTGCACTTGGAGGCCCAACAACGTCTACAAGAAGAAGGTTGCGTAGTAGACATCAGTCGCCGTAGTTGAACTTCCATGGACAAGCTGTCATGTCTACGGACACATGCATTGCATACCGATCACTGGATGGAGTAGTAGAAAAGCTAGGCGGATAAATAGTTCCTTATAGTCAAGCGGACCCACGCTACTACTTGTTCCAAAGACATGCACACCATCAAAATAGTCCATCTATATCATTATACATAGAAAGGAAATATTTTTTTACAAGAGAGGAAATAGTTCATCCATCCATAATGCCTTGCTGCTGGTGCAGCTTCTTCTTCTTGTTGTTGTTCTCATTTTCTGTGGGAGACGGCTTCGCAACAAGCTCTCTGGACCTTGCAGCTATCTCGAAACTAACACGGGCATCGAGGGCATCATATTTTATCCGCTCGTACGTCAAGGGATAATTCTCCCATCCAGACGACCTTAATGCCAGCGTCTCGTCACCCTTCTGAAGATTTTTTTTCTGAGCACAAAATTTGCTACGTCGAATAGGGATGGTGTCGGTTTATCACAATCTTCTACAGGAATTTTTATTTTGGTTTGTACGTCAGCGATGCTTTTCAAATCATGGTTGTGCGGCTCCAACTTCTGTTTGTCCCATGTGATGGCTGCCCCACAGAAGTATATGTCCTCCCGAGACATGTAATCGTGGAGCTCACCTGGTATGGAGGGCGCGTGTATTATGTGGTACACCAAAACATCATCTTCGAGGCATAGCTGAAGGACGGCGCGCGTTGGATCTTCCCGGTGGCACGCTCTGTGTACTCTGCGTCGAGGCCGATGACCTTCATATCCACCTTTTGGAGGGAGTCAGATACATTGTTAATCCACTTCCGAACAACCCTTGGGTGGTCGGTGAGGGTGGCAACTATGCTCAACGAGCCTTCGACAAGGACATGTTGGACGCTAAAAACATGCATCTCGATCTCTTTTGCCATTTGGAACCGCTGGACCGGAGGGCTATGGTTTAGAGAATTAGGATCCGATGGCTAGTCTAACTGAAGAAGATGATTATTTAAAGGGGCTTCGGAATTACTCCAGGAGTATGTGAAGAGGTTAAAACAATGTGAATGCAGTGTGGTTTGGATGCAAATGAAGATGAAGGAGAGGTGAAGAAGCCGAGGAAAATCAGTTCCCGATGGAGAAGTAAATGGGAGAAGTGGCCTGTAGGCAGTTGATTAGACGGCTAGGTAGACTAAATGAAAAGGCTATGCGGGTAGACTGAGGAGTGGTACCTGTCCGTGTACGTGCCCATCCTTCTAGCGCTACATGTGCCACTAGCTAGTTGAGGCCACTCTTTTGAATCACCGTGGCGAGACATTTTATGATGCCTTTTTATTTTTGCACCCCTCCTGACAGGTGGAACCTATGCAAACGGATAAAAATGTGTCGTAGCTGGTTCGGATGGATATTGGCGCATGCGTGGGAGACACAACCTTCTCTAGTTAAGGAATATGCGGTTATCCTCAAAAAAAGAAAAAGCCTTCTTCGCGCTTCCGCATGCACGTGAATTTGGTTCTGCTCGCAATATGGATGATACCTGGAGGATGAAGTGAACCCAGAGGCATGCTAGCACGGGAGACCCATTTCCGCTATACAGTAGTACTACTCATGTTTCTACTACTCCTACTAGTAGAAGTAGTACAACTGTGGTACACTGGATGGTCAAAATATTATTCATCCGGTCCTCACAGTGAAGTGACAGGACCATGCGCCCGTGGTGACACCAGTCCAGGCGGCATGTTTGGGTTACCAAAGTCAGCCTCACCTTGTGCACTGTGCAGTCACTGTCACCGCCGTTGTATAGCATGCCTCGTCTTGTCTCCCTCTCCCCTAGCACCATTCCATCTCCATCTCCGTCTCGCCAGAGATCCTGAGGTCACTCTTCATCATCTCACTGTGCCCCTGTGTACCCTCGCCTCGCTCGCCTACCCCAGTACCACTATTCCCTCGCTAGCCGCTCCAGCACCGAGAGCCTTCTCCCCCGTAAATCAAGCCCCCAAAAACCCCACCTTCCAAACTCCAGCATGGCCGAACATGAACTGCGCAGCATCCATATGAGCCATGATTGGAGCAATCCCCCTAGTGACATCATCGACCTCTGTTGTTCGTGTATGGATATGTTAAGTGCCCTGCGGCTGGCTGCATGCTCGAGGGACATGCACACGGACATCGTCGAAGCGAGGCCTAAGCTTTTCAAGACACCCTGCTTGCTGGTACTGGTCTTGCAAGATTTGCTCAGCATGATACGGAGGCGTACATGATGCCCCTCAACTTCAATCCGACCTCCATTAGCTGAAACTTCTTTGCAGGTATGTAGTGGGTCGCCATACATCATTTCCCTCGACTTTGATCCAATCACCATCGCCTGAAACTTCTTGGCAGGTATGTACTGGGTCGGCATGAGCTCCCACCGGATGGTTGCGGTCAGACAAGACTGGGAAAAGTTGGTGCTTGTGAACTTCCACACCTCCCATGAGATTATCCTTCTTATGTTGGATTATATAGGGTTTTACCGTCGCGGTCCAAGTAATCTAGATTACGAAGTCAGTTGGACGCACCTTGTTTTGCAGAAGATTGTAATCTGCCATGTGCCCACACGAGATGCGAATTACGCAGACTTCAAGCTAATTGCCATGTTCGACCGCGGACTCGCCTATCTTTTTGCTGGTGCCTTCTTTAGCTAGAGACAGCTCACCTCGCAGTGGATCGTCAAAGCTGATACACACTTCTGTGATGCTATTGAACACAATGGCATCATCTACGCGATCGACAAAGCAGATGGCACCATGTATTGCTGGGACGGCGCGTGTAAGTTGTTTCCATCTGATGTTAATGATGATGCCATGACACTGTTTGAACTTTTTGTGATGATTGGCATATCCCTGTTTGAGCAGAATTTGAGTAGAACTATGGCAATGTATTAGAGATGCCGTAAATCAGCTATATTTGGAATGAGTTAATTGATGCGATTGTGACGATGTCATTACAACCAATTTGTACCCCTGAATAATCAAACGGTAAGGAAGATATGGATATTCTCCTTATTTATAGTAATCTATATACTACTAAATATGAGTGTGTATCAATGGCTGTCGGGGACATACCCCGCGGTATGACCCGGCCGGAAGTATGACCCGGCTAGGAGTTGGTGTTTCATTGACAAACCACCCGTGCCTAGTGACTCGTTGGTGACCCGGCAGATTATAAGACAGATTATAAGCCGGATTGTAAGCCGGCAGATCGTAAGCCGGTGGACAGATTATAAGCCAGATTATAAGTCAGATTGTAAGCTAGATGGTAAGACGACAGATGTTAAGCCAGATGGTAAGCCGACAGATGTTAAGCCAGATGGTAAGCCGACAGATGCTAAGTCAGACTGTAACAGAGTCGCCTGGGGTTAATAAGCCCGAGACGTTAAGAAGCCCAAGACGTTAAGAAGCCCATGGAGAGAAGCCCGTGATGAGAAGTCAGAATAGTTTAAGTCCCAACCTGAGTTGGACTCTACATGTAACCCACCCCTTCAACTTATATAAGGAGGGACAGGGCACCCCAAGAGGACAAGTTGAATAATCTCTAGGCTAGACACAATTAGGAGAGCCAGTTTACGGCGACTCCCTCATGAGCATAATGAGACCTAGCCACAAACAGCATGTAGGGTTGTTACCGGATGATGTTTCCCGGGGCCCAAAGTTGTATAAACCCTTGTCTTGTGTGTTTATCCGCCTCGCGTCTCTCAATTCCGACCAACCCCTTGCAAGCTACCACATAGATGCGCTGGCCTCACGACTAAGTCCTCACACTAGGACATATGCCGTGACAATTCCACGACAGTTGGCGCCCACCGTGGGGCTTGCGCATGGTGGTGTTGAGTTCTTGGAGGGATCTCTCTTAGGGATTGAGGAGTTTGCAATTATCTGGATGAAGAAGAGCCGGACTGGAAAGATCTGCATCAGCATCAAGTTCATCGGCTCAGATTTATGATTGGTGAAAATTAGGGTTCTAGTTCGTTCCGTTGCCTCAAATCGCCGAGATTAAAAGAAACACCACAAGTCGCCGAGGAAGCAATCACAGGACCAGTTATCGATTTTTCTACATGAAGACTATGGTCAAACCATCGGGGAACCTGTAGATCTACTACCTCGAGTCCGTTCTGCCTTGCGACCGCGTCTTTTGACCAACCATGACCAAGCAAAGAAGCGAACAGAGACAAGAGTATATCACGGGGTGTCATACATCAACAAGAGTATATACGAACATGGAGGGTCAAACAAATCTTGACCCGTAAAAGGACCGGAACCGTGCTGTGGCAGGTTCGAGCCGCCAAGTCGCCAGCTCCGCCCTTTGTAAACCACGGGTCGCAAGCTGCCTCCCCTGAGTCACCGATGCCGACTCGTTTCCATCACCGACGCATGCCCTGATTCCAACTCCGAGCGCCCTCCGCTCTGACCCGCTCCGACTTGGCCTCATCCTGGCCTGCCCGTGTCAGTCGTTTCCACAAGCCGCTGCCGGCCGGGGCCTCAGCCGATGTGTCACAACCGCCATTCTGACCACGACTCGATAGCGGAGATGGACGCAGGCTCTGCTGCTGCAGCCGCGCTTCGCAGGCGCCTTCCCTTCTTTCGCCTACATCTCCGTCAACCGTCTCCGCTATGGCTGCCTTGACCCGCCCACGCGTTGAGCCGGCCTTGCCTCTGTCGCGAGTCGCCACGCCTCGCCTCCTGCTGTTCCCGCCCCGTCACCAACGCCTCTGCCGCATGTGGCCGCGTACGGCTCTGCCCTCTCCACGTGACCCACTCAGGCCGGGTCTGTCGTGCCTTGTTCCATTGCTGAGCCGCCGTGGGCACTGTTTCTATTGGGTTAAGTCGCTGGATCACCTCTGCTCTGAGCCGCCACCGGATCAATTCCCTGCCGCGTTGAGCCATCGGGACTGTATTGAATCGCCGATTAGTTTTGTCATGCCGCTTCCGAGTCGCCCAGGCTCGCGGCCCCGAGCCGTCTCACTCGCCTCAGCCAGCTGCCTGACCCGCCTCCGTCGTCCGCGCCCGGAGCCGCCTCCGCCGGCCCACCGGATGCCTCACAGCGTCGGCCCGTCAAACCACTTGCGCCAAGCCGCCCAGGCCTCATGCTTGAGCCATCGCCGCCTCTGCTGGCCATCTTTGAAGCCTCCTGCATCTACCTCAAGCCGCCCCGTGGCCTGGTTTCAAGCGGCTGTTTTCACCTCCGTCGAGCCGCCGCCTCATGCTGATCCAAAGCGCCGCTTTGGGCCGCCCCTCTTACTTTAGACATCTTCGCCGTCACGCCTCCGGCAGCCGCATGGACCCCGCCTTTACCTGTTGTTCTACTGTGGCCGGCTGTCTCCGCATTTACAGCAGGCTGTCTCAAGCTGGACTCACCTCACCGTCGCACTTCTCCGCCGTCATACTACATCGCCGACGTGCCTTGACACAGCCTCCGAGTAGGCTGCCTCCGCCTCCACGGTTTCTTCACGCCGGCTTGCCCCGACGTCTCCGCCTCTGGCCTCAAGTCGTTCTTCTGTGCGTGGCCACCCGCGAGCCGTTGCCACTGTGAGTCACCGCTACGGTCTCCCCGCGCAGGCGTCGCTTCACCTCCAAGTTGCCTCGCTGGTTTGCCTCGCTGTAGTTGCTGCTACTATTTCCTCCACGTGAAGACCAAAGTCCCTTTTTGCTCCTTGCATGTTGAAGCAGATAAAACAAAGAAACAGGCGGCGACCTCTCTTTGCTCGCGCAGAACCCGAGGTCAGCTGGGAGATAACAACAGTACTAGTACATGCATGCTCTCAGAGATTTGATGTACAGATCAATATTACTTATAGGAGAGTCAAGGTTTACTAACGATTCATCATCACATAGACAAAAGAAGAAAAAAGGCAACTTGAGTTGCTGGTTTGTATGGAGACCTCACGTCAAAAAAAAGAGTAGAAGTGGCGGTTCAAAGTGGCTAGCTTGTTATGCATGCATATCAACGTGAAGGCAAACAAAAGTGCTTCACTAGAAATACATCAGAAAAGACGAGCCAAGTATCTCAACCAAACAGACAACTCGCCGTGGACGACTTTAACTTCTCTGCAGACAGTTACAAGATCAACACTAGGGTAGTGGCCTCGCCCCGCCCCCGCCTCAAGCTGGCTCTGCCACCTCGCTGCCGCCAGGGGCCGCCTCCGCTGGCCCTTGCTGAATCGCCGGTTCCTTCGTGGAGCTCCTCCGCTATCACTGCGTGCTTCGACTGACGGCCGGAGCATCACCAACTCGCCGCAACAAGTACTGCAAAGTGACGCTCCTATATGAAGAGACAGCTGATCGTCAAATGTTTACATTAGATGGGCCGTACCATCACCAGTTTATCTACGGGAGTTACATACGGACCATCTGATGTCCGACCAAATCTGGTGACATCCATCTAATCTATTCTTATTGGCACATATTGTTTTTGTTAAAAGAACAATTACTTTGATCTGTATATTTCTATATGCAGGATAGTCATGCATGACAAAAAAGTGGCTTATACCGCGCTAGGATAAACCGCTAGCCGGATTACTGATACAAATCATACAGGGTCATTTATAACCCGAACTTCAGCATATGCCGGTGTATCACGGTCAAGTATGAAGAATCTCAAGCCAACTCCTCAAGTCGTCTTAAGACTCGGGGGCTACAATGACATGACTCGGTAGAATTGGCCGGTTTCAGTGAATTTAAGAACTCCGGGTCATTGGAAGGAAAAATAACCCGGCCCTAGAGACTAGTGCTATATTGATGAAAGTTTAAAGGCCGTCAGAAAGTTTCTGGCTCAAAAATGAAGATTCTGGTTTAAAATCCGGTTCAAGGGAAATCTGTTTCACACAAAGCTTTGAAGCTCTCAATATCCGGTTCAAAATTCCGGTTCAAAAAGAATCCATCTCACGCAAGTTCGAGTTCTCAGGAAAATTAAAGGTTGCCAAAGAGAACTTGCTTCCATGATGCGCGGTTCAAACATGGGCATCCTGCCTTATTGGCTTATCATATTATGGACATTTGGGGGCTTCCCGCTCATTGAGCATAGCTGTGAATATCCCTCTTGATCCGGCGCAACGCGACATCTTCAGATGGTCATTTGGGGGCTTCCTGCTCATTGAGCATAGCTGTGAATATCCCTCTTGATCGGCTCAATGCCACACGTCACTTGGGGGCTTCCTGCTCATTGAGCATAGCTGTGAATATCCCTCTTGATCGGCTCAATGCCACAAGCCATTTGGGGCTTCCTGCTCATTGAGCATAGCTGTGAATATCCCTCTTGATCGGCTCAATGCCACAAGCCATTTGGGGGCTTCCTGCTCATTGAGCATAGCTGTGAATATCCCTCTTGGTCCGACTTATATGCCCTAAAGCATGTGGGGGATTCTTGTTCAAACATAGGTGTATTCACCAAAGAGAACATAGCGTTACTACCCTCGTGAACTGGCTTGGAACACCAGGTGTATTCACCAAAACCTTCCGGGTTATCCTGCTTTGTAGAATCTGCCACTTCGCCCGGGTAATCCCGGAATGACAAGCCGAACTCTTGACAGTCAATCTTACATAGACCCTGAACTTGTCAACGTTAAACCGGCGGTCATGTGAGGCCGGATTCACAAAGTGTAAAAGGTTAACTCAGTAGCTTGGTGGCCCATGAAAGCCTTGGAGCTTTAGGCTTGGCGGCCTATGAAAGCCTCGTTTTCTCAATTTTGATTCATTATCTTTTTCTGGGCATTTTTTGGGATTCATATGTTTACGCCATATTAACATATGGCTTGAGACAATTCAGGCCATGTAGCCTTCATCTCCATGGCTCATATTTGAGCATCTCCGGAATTAACCAGGTCTGGCTTTCGACGTTAAGTCGCCAGTATATATTTGGATTGCGCCATTGGAATCATGCGCTTGTAAATCATCGGGTTATATTATTCAAATCTTTAATAGCCAACATGGTTGGATTTTTATTATGGTTATCAATAACCAATATTATGATTGAGGTTTACAAAGCCGCTTCAGAGTAATGGCTATTATTCCCTCATCTAAGAATACCCTCTCGCAACAAGGAGTAAGGTTCAATATTGATATGCAGAGCATTCAGCAATATTACAGAGGATATGATTTATTCTGCAATGGAAGGAATAGTCCCGAGTCGCTGCAGGCTTACAACCCGGCACTTGGGGGCTATATTATTCAGATCATGATTATATCAAATATGGAAGTCCCATGTCGCTGCAAGCATGCACCATGACACTTGGGGGCTAATGCAAAGTCATTTTTACTTGCCTTATTGAAGACCCGACTGATCACATCGTAATGAGCCGGCCCTTGGGGGCTACCAATTGCTCCTGTCAAAAATTCAAAGTACACAAGCCTTAATCCATTATATTGAAGGGTCCACTCTTAGTTGGTAGAGTACAAAGCTCTTAACCTTGTGGACGTGGGTTCGAGCCCCATGGTGAGGTTTACATCATAGGATGTTTTTTCAATGAAGTATATATAAAGTCCCAGCTCGGTATTATCTTACTGAGTCGGCCCTTGGGGGCTACATGTTGTTGTTCAAGTAAATCCCTGCTCATTATTACATAATGACCCGGCCTTTGGGAGCTACGCTGGTTGAAGTTTTTTATGAGCTTAAGGCAATTACAAGTCCCAGGTTGCTGTAAGCATGACAACCCGGCACTTGGGGCTACATATGTGGAATATTCAGTTCTGACTAGTGACTGAGATGAACAACTTGGATTTCTTCAAGGTTTGTAACATTTATATTGAAGCAAGTCTTAAGCGGTTACTATGCTCCCTTCTTAAGACTTGGGGGCTACAAGTGATATGCATATAAGGGAGGTACATTTTCAAGCTTGATGTTAACAACAATTATGACCCGGTGCCATCAATATTTACAAGTCGGCAATTTTGGCAATGATAAACTGACAAGTTTTTCATCTTCAAGCCGGCTGAAGATTATATGAGTATTTCAAAGACCAATATTTTTTAAGCATTGGGAGCTGAGTCAGATGAATTATTCTTCACAATTTTTCTCTGTGAGAAACCAACGTCAGCAAATTGATTATGAAGCTGGCCTATTGACCCGGATTTTCTAGAAGAAGGAAATGACAAGGAATTAAGGATGATCAGGTGTCATCTTACAAGAGTTCTTAACCTGGAGCATAATCTGTCAAAATTGTTCTTGTGTTTGTTTTACAGGATCAGTTTAACATGGATAAATCCAAATTAAACTGGGGGCTAATGTCGGGGATATACCCCACGGTATGACCCGGCCGGAAGTATGACCCGGCTAGGACTTGGTGTTTCATTGACAAACCACCCGAGCCTGGTGACTCGTTGGTGACCCGGCAGATTATAAGACTGATTATAAGCCAGATTGTAAGCCGGCAAATCGTAAGCCGGCGGACAGATTATAAGTCAGATTGTAAGCCAGATGGTAAGCCGGCAAATGTTAAGCCAGATGGTAAGCCGCCAAATGGTAAGCCAGTAGATATTAAGCCAGATGGTAAGTCAGATTGTAACAGAGTCTCCTGGGGTTAATAAGCCCGAGATGTTAAGAAGCCCAAGACGTTAAGAAGCCCATGGAGAGAAGCCCGTGATGAGAAGTCAGAATAGTTTAAGTCCCAATCCGAGTTGGACTCTACATGTAACCCGCCCCTTCAACTTATATAAGGAGGGGCAGGGCACCCCAAGAGGACAAGTTGAATAATCTCTAGGCTAGACACAATTAGGAGAGTCAGTTTACGGCGACTCCCTCATGAGCATAATGAGACCTAGCCACAAACAGCATGTAGGGTTGTTACCGGATGATGTTTCCCGGGGCCCGAAGCTGTATAAACCCTTGTCTTGTGTGTTTATCCGCCTCGCGTCTCTCGATTCCGACCAACCCCTTGCAAGCTACCACATAGATGTGCTGGCCTCACGACTAAGTCCTCACACTAGGACATCTTCCGTGACAATTCCACGACAATGGCCATGTTAGTTTCCTCATTTTCATGATGTAGAAACCTGCATCACACTGTTGGTTTCATCTAACCATACATTAGGGAAGTAAATGTGCATATGGAGAACTCTATATTTGGAAGTAGTGAAATCCTGTAATGCTTACCATGTGTACATACCTATATTCACCCTTCAGCAATCAATGGCTAGAATAATATCCTCACAAAACTTTTGCCCACAGAACATGAGTATATACATGGTCTGTTAGTTTCCTTGAAGAATTTGTTTGTGAGGACAGAACATGATTACATAACATGCATGACATGGTAGTTTCCTGTGAATAATCGACTGCGAGATAACATGAGTATAACCATGCATGGCACTCCTATATTTTCGAACCCAGTATACATTTCCCTGTATTTTCCTCCCAGTTCCAACAGGGACATATCAATGTTCTTTCTTGCATTATCCTACTCATACTCTGAACAAAATGCTAATCTTACATTAACAATGCCTGTCCTTTTTGATATGATGCAGTGTCCCTATAGTTACTACCCTTTGTAATCACACTACCTTTGCCAAAAACAGGGAAGCACAACTAGTTCCTCGCTCGATCAGACGACGGCAAAAGACTGATGATCATTCAGACACATGAGCCGAAAAAGTTATATCGCAAAAACCCCGCTGTATACAAGCACCGTGAAATACGTGAGCATCCGGACAGTGGCTGTTACGTCTATGAGCAGGATACCAGCTTGTTGGGCCTTTCAAGATTTTTGAGTTGGAGGCGGGTAAATAGCCTTGGTTCACACTCTCTATTTGTCGGACTCAATTATCCGATTAACCAGGAGATCACCGTTGGCAAGGACCTTGATGGCAGAGAGGCTCTATTTGCTATGGAAAATCGTGTCCACACGGCGAGCCCTAGGACTTCGGGTGCAAACTCCCCTGATTGTCAATGATACAGCCTGCAGCCAAAAGAAGGTGAGAATGACAAATGCATCTGGATTAACTTTGATCCTTGGATGTCTCAAGTCCAGCAGGCAGTGATGTGGTTCAAGCCTTCAGGTTGATTGGTAATTGGGCTGTTGCGTCGAAAGGGTGGAGTACTGGTGTCTCCGGATCACTGGTCGTTGAAGCAGGGCTGCAAATTATGATGATGTTGGATCATGCCTCTTCAAATGACTTGTTGTCTTTGCTGCTTGTTCTGGATGGGTAGTTCTCTCTTTTCTTATGCATATTCCTTGTCATTTGGTCATCCTGGTCTATGTCACTCTTACTATGTAATAGTTGCCTCTATTGAGAATGTCATTCTCGTCTGGATCACGAGAGTCTGAGCGCTGCAGATGGGTGTGTTTTGGTGGTGTACCAAGACTTCTTATGAACTATCATGTCTTGTTGTTTATGTCAGTAGTAGTCACTAGTCAGTGTTTGAATGTTGTATATATCATTGTTTCGAACTGTTTATTGTCTCGATCTACTGGTGGACTAAATGAGGGCATCACCATTCTCCAGTGTTCAGAGTATATCTCCTTTTTTCAAGTTATAATTTGAGCTCATTGTCTTTTCGATGATGTACACTTGTTTGGGACAGTGAGGTGTCATTGAATATGGGTCGGGTAGTAACACAATGCCAAACATGTCAATTATGACCCTCAGGCCGAGCTCTCAAAAGATCCTCAAAAAAGGTCGGGCTCTCAAAAAATAAAGAATAAGGACTCTTAGGCCGACATGTGGGCGCCACCGGTGTTTTCGTGCGCTTGCGCGCCGAGAGCATATTGGCATGTGTTCGAAATTCATGCTACCTTTTCATCCCCAATCTCCCGCCCCCCCCCCCCACCTCTGGAATCTCGATTCCTACTCAAGTACCCCCAAAATGCCCTCCTGTACTCCTTGTACTCAAGCGCACTATCATGTCGCCGGTCAACACGGATCTTCGAGCCGGAGATCCTGAGGTCCGTCCTGCCTTCGGGCGCTGCGTGCTGTCGCTCAACAGTGGCATGGCGGCGCTTGACGACCAATTTGCCGGCAAAGTGCTGATGGCAACCATCAACGGCGACCGGCCTTCCGTCTCGCCAGACGACCTTCTCAAAGCTCTTGGCATTGCGCACGGCATCCAAATATGTGACTTGATCATCGAAGTCTGTCCGCCACCGCCTAATTTCTTTGTCAGGTTCCGGACAACTTTCGACTGCAGTCGTGTGTTTGAATCTTCTCGGCGTTTGTTCTGCGATGGCGCACTGGTGAGCTTTGATCGGTGGCACCCAGGATGGGGCTCGGTGCCCTCTGAGCTTGAGTTTTTAACAAAGCATATCTCCCATGGCATGCCTCGACGTGCTTGGAACAGTTAGTCCATGAATGAGCTTATCAACGACCTTGGAGGTGAGCTCGTAAGTATGTTTGTTCCTCCAGACAGCTGGGCTCTGATGGTTATGGCATGGATGAAGAAGCCGCCCACCATACCGAAGGTGATTGGTGTTGAGATACCGGTGCAGGAACCGGGGTTGTACTATTCATCGCCACCAAGGCCGCCGCGGACCACGTTAGGGATGTACCTGTATCGAGTGTTCGTGCATGTCGAAGAAGTGGTCAATCCATCAATCGAAGTCCTGCCGCCGCAGCTGGTGCCAGGGTCCATCGACGACGTCCATTAGAGGAGTCAACGTCAGACTTTCCCCGTGTTGCTTGGAACGATGGATGGCACAAGGCCTACTCCATCGCGCGATGGAGGCCACTGCTTCTTTGGGAGAAGAGGCAAGACTGGCTGCCTGGATGTGCTCTAATTTGAGGTAGCAACTGAATCTTGTCAGATACTAGTTAAATCCTTGCTATGGGTGTGAAGCACTGATGTGCCAGTACATTTGATTGTGACCTGTTCTATTTTTGTGCCTGAACTTTTTTTAGAAAGGGTTGTACATCAACTTAATGTGCTAGGAGAACTTATTGTGTTGTCTGCATGTTTTCTTTGCACAGCATTCAAGATATTTCCCCATCATTGATAAAGACGATGAACGGTTATGTACGAGTTCGTTGGTTTCAACATAGCCCTACCCGTAGCGATCCACTGCTTCCACCCTGATTGTGCCGCCTGCGTGAAATTTGTGTATGCAAGTTCAGTGTGCTATGATATTCTATATGATTGTGTCAACTATATAAGTTTTTAATGAGCACCAGTAATGCATATGGCTGAAAGATGAATTTACGAGCATCGACCGATGGGTCTCTCTCTCTCTCTCTCTCTCTCACACACACACACAAGTGGGACCCGTTGAATTATTTCTTCGCTCGTGATAGCTTTTAATTAGGTTCCACTGTACTCTAACTTTTTTCTTAAGTTATTAGTTGAGCTCAATGACTTCAAAAAGTTGTACAAAAGCCTTGTTTGGGCTTTTCCGGCATCGCTGAATGTGGGCTGAGTAGCCATGTAAGGTTGTACTGTACTACACAAGCCTTTTTTTTGAACATCGGCAATGCAACTGGGCCGACAGCTGTACACAATATCCGGGTCAACTTGCTATTCTCCGCCCCGCTGGGCTGCAATCTTTCCTAGGAGGGATGCATTAGGCTTAACAAGAAAATGGGATTTAAGAAATAATAAATGGGATGTAATTATAAAAACTCGGTAGTAACTATAAAAAAATGCACCAAACACGTAATTAGTTTTAAAAAATTATTATTTTTGGAATTTGAAAATTTCAATTTCATTACTTGTTGCGCGCGCAATATTTCATTGGATTTTACATAATACAAATTTATTTTGAAATTATCACTACTGCAGTATGATCCAAACGCGACACTACGATCAGAGACCCTTCGACGAAACTATGTGCGATGCCATAATCACAAACGGTGGTGTAAAAAACCCATCAAAAAAGCTGCAAAACATTTGCGATGACGGATGCATCAAACACGGTTCAGATTTTAATTGCATGTGCGATGCAGGGCATATGCTTTAGTTCAATTAACTGTTTGGGATGAGCTGGAACAAAAGAAACGGGCAGCTAGATGAAGGCGTGTGCGATATACAGCATACGGTTCACTTGGATGAACTATGTGTGATTAGACAACACAATGGAAACGGTTCAACTGAACAATATGTGTGTAATATGCGGCAAACAGGTCCGTAATTAGAAATGTGTGCGAAGTCCAATAATAACAGAGACAATTGCTGCTAATAAGCCGTGTGATTTGCTCTGTCTATAGTAGAATAACATGTGTGTGTGTGTGTATGTGTGTGTATATATATAACTAAAATAAACATCCAATTACATAAGTGACTATAGAGATCATTCGCACACACCTCAATAAACAATGGGATATTTAAATTAGTGCCCCTGGTTCCTTAGTTGTGCTCACTTTTCCCCACGCTCCAAACGTTTGCTCACTTTTCCCCTCTTCCTTAGCTGAAACTCTCACAAATGCTCATAGCGGGCGTTTGCCGTCTTGACCGTCCATTGACCATTAATTGCTGACGAGTGGGGCCGAGTCTTCGTCTGACTGTTGCTTGCTGACGGGTGGGACCGCAAGAAGACACGTATTGGGCAGCTTGTCTGAATCTGAAACAGATCTAGACAGGCCGCACTGCACCGCGCCGCCCCGCCGCCTCCGCCGGCGTCGTGCCGCGTCCACCGCAGTTGTTTCCTCCACCTTATGCCCCTATTCCGTTCGTCGGCGACGCCGCGTCTCCGCCAGATATAGCCCACCTCCACATCTGGGATTACATAGCGATGTTGAGTGAGGACGCCCGGAATGCAGTCGACCATGGAGAGGATTGGGTCGAATCTGCGGCAGATAATTCATGGATTAAACCTGGGTAAGCATTGTTTCCTCTCGAATTGACGTTCTAAGTCGTATTGTAGGCCGTATTTGACTTCTGTTTGCTTGAATCGTTCAAATTTGTGCTTGATTTTACCCGGCTAACTGAAGCCTTTGTTTCCTTCAACAAAATAGGATTGATCCCGCGCTGGCTTTCCGGCTGGCGATTAGAATGGAAACTAGTGTGCTGCGTGGTACTAAACCGCATTTGATTTCATCATTTTTCTATCCCAAAGTGGTAGAAACCAGCATATCTTTCAAAGATTTGCGAGCTGAGCTCCGAAACACCTATCCCTGGAGTGATGCCGATGCTGTTGAACTGAATTACTTCAGCAGTGACAAGCAAAGATTTCTCCCGCTAACTTGCGACGATCATATGCCGTTGCTTTTTGCTGGGATTGCTGGCTGCCGATTCGGTAAACTCCAAATCAATGTGCTTCAGACACGCGCAGAACGGGCAAAGGGGAAGGGAGTTCAGACATCATCTGTCTGTGCTTATAGCCAGCACCCTGGCACTCCTTGTAGGTCGACACCAAGTAAAGCAAGTGGTTCATGGAGCCACAACATGCCTGCTGCCAATTCTGGTTCCGATTCAGCTGCTGCTTCTCGTGTACCTTCTGCAGTTGGTGTAGAAGAAGATGCAGAACCTGACGAGGCAGTGCCTACAAATGATGATGAAGACGAGATGATGTTTCCTGAACTGGTCGATGTAGCCAGTCAGCAAGCAGTGGATGACGAATATATGGAGGAGCCCATCAGCCAAGCTAGGTTTGATGACACTGACGATGAAGAGAAGGTGGAGAACATGGACAGCTTAATCGAGGATGAATACGATGGTGATGACATGCCAACAATTGAGTGGAACAGGGAAAAACCTGAGCTTAGTGTAGGTACCATTTTCCAATCAATGGTGGACTGTCGGAATGCAGTGACAACATGGTGCATTATATCTGAAAACACCTATAAGATTAAAAGGAGTGAGCCAGCAAGGTTCACAGTTTTTTGTCCATATCCTAGGTGTAGGTGGAAGTTGCATGCATCTCGTATGAGAAAGAGCAAATGTATTCAGGTAATCCAAGTTCAGTTAGTAATTTAGTTTCGGATCGTTGAGTAAGGTTTCTTAACTGTTTTTTACCCTTTTATTTTGTTTCAGATAAAGAAAAACCCACACAAGCACACCTGTCCACCTGTAGGGGGAGGGGGGAAGGCCAGAACCAAGCTAGCAAAAACTAGGTGGGTGGCAGATGCTATATTGGATTGGCTGAGAGAAGAACCTGGACTTGGTCCAACAGCACTCCATGGGAAGCTTTTTGAGAAGTACAAGATAGAAATTCCTTACATGAGAATTTTCAATGCTAGGGAAAAGGCTCTTGACAGAATTAATGGTCAATGGAATGACAGTTTTCAGCTGCTTTACACTTTCAAAGCTGAAGTGGAGATGGCAAGTCCAGGGAGTGTTGTAGAGATTGACAAGCATACAGTTCCATTCAAAATAAAAGGGAAGTCATTTCAGAAGGAGTGCTTCAGAAGGGCTTTTGTTTGTTTCAAGGCTTGCTGGCAGGGGTTTCTAGATGGTTGCAGGCCCTATTTGGCTGTAGATGCTACACATTTGACTGGAAGATGGAGAGGACAGCTAGTAGCAGCTTCTGCAGTTGATGGACACAACTGGCTATTCCCAGTTGCATTTGGTGTGGTGGAGGCAGAGTCTGAGGAAAGTTGGGTCTGGTTTCTGCAGCAGTTGCGCAACATTATAGGCACACCCCCAGGTTTAGCTATACACACAGATTCTTGCAAGGGTTTAGAGAGTGCAGTGGAAATTGTATTCCCTGGAGTGGAGCATAGGGAATGTATGCGACACCTAGCGCATAATTTCAAAAAGAAGTTCAAAGCTAAAGTTTATGATGAGAACTTATGGCCAGCATCATACACATGCAGCAAAAGGAAGCATGAACACCATTTGAGAGTGTTGTATGCTCAAAATCGTCTTGTGAAGGAGTACATGGATGCACATCATGGTAAGGTGTGGTCAAGAAGCAAATTCAACGAAATCTGCAAAGTAGATTATGTGACCAATAACCTTGCAGAATGCTTCAATTCAAAGTTCAAGTTAGTGAAAGGGCTCTTGTTGTGGCAAGCATTTGACAAGATGAGGCAAATGATCATGATAAAGATGGCTCTTCGCAAAAGAATTGCAGAAACACAATATGTTGGTCATCAAATGCTCCCATCACTGATTAAGGCATTGCACTTGAAGGCAAGAGGGCTGAAGATGAAATGTATTCGATCTGGTACATATGAGGGAGAGGTTACCTATACTGACACTAAAAATAGGGTATGGAGGTATCCTGTGAACCTAAGTACTAGAGAATGTACTTGTAGGCAATGGCAGATCCGTGTGAAGCCATGCATACATGCCCTACATCTGATGACCGTTATCGGGGGTGCAGATGGTGAAGTTGATCAATATTGCTCTGAGTATTTCTCTGTTGCCAAATTTATGGCTGCTTATGCTGACAATGTGCCTGCACTATTGGGGAAAGATCAATGGAACATAGTAGATCCAGGGTTCAAACTCCACGCTCCTGTCATTACTAGACCATCAGGAAAACCAAGGAACCAGAGGATTAGAGCAGGTGAGGAGGGTCGTCTACCAAAGAAGCGTGCTTGCAAAAAATGTGGAGTTCTGGGGCATATTGCTAGGCTTTGTACCAATGCAGTGGATGCATCATTTGGAGAGGAGGAAAGATGGACAGCAGCCAATGCTGAGGAGAATGCAGCAGCAATGGAGACTGAAGATGCAGTGGAGAATGCAGCAGCAAATGAAGCAGTGGAGAATGCAGCAGCAAATGAAGCATCTTGGTATGTGTTTGCACCCTTTGTAGAATGTAGCTACCCTTTTGTTTGCATTTGTTCTCTTTTTTGCCAGTGGCTTATAATTTTATTTACCAGCTCTAGGGAGAAAAGGCCAAGAGATGAAGAAGCAGAAGATTTTGAAACCATGGCCCTTGATGGTTTTGAAGCTATAAGAGAGGAAGAGGAGGGGGTAATTTTTCCAATTGTGCCTTTAAAGATTACTGAACCCATAGATGACCGTCAAATGGTCGTCAAGTGCTCAGCGAGTGGAACTACTCCATCAGCACCTCCACGGGGAAAACCCCAAGTAAAGCCCAAGATCAAAAGGAACAAGAGTCTGCAAGAAAAGAGCATCTCAACTAGGGAAACCAGGAGCAAGACGGTGAAGCCCGGTGCAAACACAAGGAGCAAGTCGAAAATTTGAATTAAGTTGTTGGGAAATGTTTGTGTTGTCAATTTGAGGGCGAGTCGATCGCTTAAAACTTGGTAGATTTCTATTAAGATGTTGGCATCTTAAAACTTGGTAGATTTGAGCTACTGTGAAAACTTATTAGTTGTAATAATGTTGCTTCTACTTTGGTTTCTTATTTGAGTCAGAATTCAAATTTCCATCAAAATTTGAATTCAAATCAATATTTGAATTTGGGCCAAAATTTGGATTTGAGCCAAAGTTGAAGTTGAACATTGGAGGCTCATTGCTCTGTGCAGTGTATTTGATCAAGCATTTGAAGTCCAATATTCGTAGGTGAACAGTCCGAATGAGAAATGTGCTAGAAACGAGCTCGAAAGCTAGGCTAAACAGCCCTATTTGAAATCAAGTTTTTTTACCTTGCCTAAATGAGGCATATATATTTTTATTAACACTTGTTCCATATATATAGGGTAAAAACGAAGTCTCACTATTTATTGATTAATATTCATATTACTACATTTTTTTGAAAAAATATGCTTTTAATTCAAAACCATCAAATAACACATTTTAGATATGAAAATGAAAAGGTAAGTTCAGATCCTTCTTATTCACTCCAAAATAAAGCTATGGAGATTTTTCTGATTTTTTTGAATTATTTTGATTTTTTTCAAACCCTAAACCCTCTCTCCCTATTCTACGAACTCTGAACATGTTCATAAGTGATAGCTCATTTGTGTGAAGCCTTTTTTCATGAAAATGACCTACACCAAGTTTATATTTTTTTTTCTCATAACCTTGTCACATATGATGGCTATGTGCGCAAGAATTACAACATTTTGATTTTTTTTTAATTTTTTAAAAACATTTGAACTTGATTTCGGCAGATCACTTCAAAAAATGTTTTTTCAAAAAAACGCCCCTATACCGAGTTTATATTTTTTTATGGTAACTAGGTCTCATAAACGGACGAACTACGTTTGTTTTATATTTTTGCGATTTTTTCTAATTTAGTTATGGCCATTTGAAATCTGGTCAAACAATAATAACCCCGTTGACTCGCTCATAACCCCGCAGAAATGCTCCAAACCCTAGCGTTGAACGTCCGCCGTCGGATCCTACCAAGCGCCAAACACCACCCGTCAGATGTGGGGCAGGCATGCGCGATCCGCGTGATGCATCCTGATTGGCTACTGCACTGTCCTTCTCGGGTTTTTACGATCTGCCCCACTTTACATATGAAATTGTATTTTTTCGCACATGACCACCACATGTCAGTGTTAAGAGTTGGTTCAAATATTCAAACTGCAAAATACAATGTGGCAAATCGTCAATATAGCTTCCCCTACTCCTCTTCTCCATCTGACAGACAAAGGCATCGAGCAGATCGAGCAATTCCTCTGTTTCTTTCCCCATCTTCTCGTTCTTCTTCTTCTCGAGCAATTCCTCTGTTTCTTTCCCCATGTTCTCGTTCTTCTTCCTCTCGAGCAATTCCTCTGTTTCTTCCTCTCGAGCGATATGTCGACCTCCTCGTCAGCCCCCCGTTCCACATGGCCGGTGTATGGTCCAGTGCTGATGACTCGATGCACTGACTGCCCACGGACTACGCCACTGAAGCGGTTGACTTCGAAGGAGGAGAAGAATGGGAACTTTGGGCGCGAGTTCGTCAAATGCGAGAGCAAGCCGGAGGGGCGGGTTAGATCTGAGTTTTCCTCGCATCCTTTATCTCTAATTTCTCAAAAAATATGTCAGATTTGGATTTAGGTTACATGATTTCGTTTTCAGATCGTGAAGAAATGCCACCATTTCGAGTGGATGGATGATTACATCCAGAGGCTTCAAGGGTTGGGCTTGCTAGATTCGAGGGGGAATGCAATCCACGAGTTCAATCTGCCCCATGACAGTGCCGCTCCAGCAGCAGCAGCGCGTCCAGAATACCCGACAGTGGTAGATGTCGAACTGAAGACGGAATTGAAGAAGATGAATAAGAACTTCAAGCAGCTGATTGAGTTGAAGAAGCAATCCAATCTGATAGCTTTAGGAATACTTGCTCTAGGAATTTTTTACTTGATGGCCATCTCTCGTTAGAGATGTTTGTCTACTGTTGTTGCCACTGTTTAGCAATGCAAGTCTGTTTATCTCAAATGCAACTCTGTTTAGTGCAACTGTCGATCTCTGAATGTATGCAGTTTACTGTTAAGTTTCGACACTTTCAGTTTCGGCAGAAACAACTACCAGTTCAGTGATAGGATTATTTTGTTAGCTAATAACCTCGAGTGTTGGATCATACCCTAGCTCGTCAGATGACAGTAAGCAGTACTTGAGCAGCACAAGGGATATACATCAAGTTCATCTCTTCTCTCTCGCACTTGCCAAACTTTTGTCCTCGAGTTCGTCAGTTCTGCTAGAAAAAAACCTAGTTCGCGGGCCCAAAGAGAATCAAGCTACAATAGGCCCACAAAGGATAAATGAGGCCCAGAAATAAGCGATGTTTCTTTTTTTGTTTAGGAACGATTGCTTTGTTCTTTTTTGTTTCTGATTGCTTTTTTCATTAATTTGATTGCCCAATCTCTTCTATCTCATTGAGGAATTTTTTTGGCTTTCCTTTATGGGTCCCTTAATTTTTTAGAATCAAAGTATTTGCAAACCGCGGTATTATTATGCCTAGCGAACCAATACTTCATGATTGGAAAAAGAGGTCCAACCCTATTTTTTATATACTTCAAACATAGTGTAGTTTTCTACATATTAAAGTATATAAAACTACACTTTTGACTAAAGCCAAACATCTCAAAGTATTTGATACTTCAATATTTCTGAAAACCAAAGTATTCTTGGAATACCTAAAAAATACAGAGCTCTCAAACCAAAGCCGTGTACAAATGTACAATATGTTCTTATTTTTAGAAGGCATCTATAAACACATCATTTTTAGTTAGTTAGGGTAGCTAGGGCAACACCGCCATGTCTTCACCGTCGTCTTCACCTTAACCGTCGGCTTCACCGCCTTCTTCGCCGCCGGCTTCAGTACTGCTCCTCCTCAAGGCCATTGTCGCCGAGGTAGTACGGGAGGCTGTGCATGCGGTTGCGAGCGGGGAAGACGCTCTCGAAGTCGGTGAAGATGTTATAGGTGGTGAATGCGATGAACTCGCACCCACACCAATACACCTTGCCGAGCAGGTAGTAGGCATCGAACCTGTTGGTGAAGTGGATGACGAGCCCTACCACTGGAGCGTTGGCGTGGGGACGCTGCTCCACGATGTTGAACATGGGCGGCGAGCCCGCCGGAAGGTGGTGGAAGCCCGCACGGAGGAACCCCTGTGCAAGCTCAGTGCTACCCCTCCAGCGTGAGAACGCCCACACGCGGAGCGATGCCTCGACGACGACGTTGGCGGGGTACCGCCGTTCCGGCACGGTGGGCGGCTCTTGGAACGTCGGCCCGTTGTACTGCATCTTGAACGCTTCGCTGAGTGGAACAGCTTTGGCTTTTGGGGGAAGAAGAGAAGTGGGAGGCGCAGATGGATCTATAGAAGAAGAGGCAATGAAGGGCAGTTTAAATAGCCGGGGGAGACGAAGTGGGTACACGCGCAAACGGCGTAGACCGTCACTCAGTGCGTGCGTGAACCGATGCGATCAGCAATGTGTGAACTTGAATCGATGCGAGCGTGCTCTGCGTTGGCGGCTGCCTGCCTCCCCCTTCTGCGTGCTCTGCGTTGGCGGCTGCCTGCCTCCCACAACTGAATCGAGCGGCAGCCGTGCGGCGTGAACCGATGCCTCGACATATGGACGCGAGCATGCGTGCAGCCTGCCCCTTCTGCCACCGGCACGTATGCCTGCGACGCGTGAAACGACGCTGCGGAGCGACTGAATCCACCGGCAACCGTGCGGCACGGATCGATGCGTGCGTGTCAGCGTGCATGCATGCGTTTAGGTCTAGGTCACTAGATGCATGCGTGACGGTGTTCGCATGCATAGAAGGCTACATCGATGCCAAAGCCGGGCATGCATAGCAGGCTGCATCCATCGATAGCAGGCTTTTTTAATTGGGCCTTTTTAATTTATTACCGACAAACTAACGGGCCCGTCCTATGAACACAAACACGGCCCAACCAGCGAAGCCACAGCCACAGTCAGCAGAGTCCAACGTGGCCCCACAAGTCAGTTAACGGCCAAGACGGCAAACGTCTGTTATGAACATTTGTGAGAGTTTCAGCTAAGGGAGTGGGGAAAAGTGAGCAAAAGTTTGAAGCGTGGGGAAAACTAAGCACAACTAAGGAATTGGGGGCACAGATGGAATAATCCCATAAACAATTGCATGCATTCTAAAGTAGGAGAAACGATTGTCTAGTCATCTACTTCTTGTGACACTCCCGCCACTGCTCTGTGGCTCGATTCCTCGTCTGGGGTAGGAAGAAGACACTTCCTCATGTCAACGATCCGCTTGTACGTCTCATAGCTTGTGTACGCGTCCATGGCCGCGTACTTGACATGTTGTTCATCCAGTCTCTCATGCCACACACTGTGCCATTCGTTCTTGTCCTTATTGCTCTCATTCTTCATCTTCATGTAGTAGGGGTCGATAATGGCCGAGGCGAGGTCAACCAGGCAGTTCAGTTTGTTTTTGTCGCTGCCCCAGACCTTGTAGTGGTGCTGGATGTTGACAAGATTCGGGCATTTCAAGTCCGAAACCTTGAGCGCTTTTAGATCGTTGGTGGTGTCCACCGTAGCGAAATTGTAGTCGGAGCTATTGATAAACCTGGAGAAACGCTCGCAAGGCCTTGTGGCAAGGTGGTAGTGGTAGACGAGACGTCATGTCGCATGCACAACTGGGTGACGACAACCTTCTGATCGTGCCTGGCATGACCGACGATGTACTCGAGGCCGAAGCCGACCACTCGGTACTTGTCCTCGGCAAGGAACTGCTCCATAGTTTGGATGGAGCTCTCCACCGAGACCGGATCGTTCATGTACACCACCCAGAGGGCCTTCCCCTCACGTGGGTGTCCACTACGTGATGCGTGGTGAACTGCCCGCCGTTGTCGTCGTCAGCCGCTGGGAGCGCCATTGGAGCCACGAGGAGCGCCATTGGAACTGCTAGATGACCTCTTTGTATGTGTCGTCGTGGGTGTGCTTATTGTGTCGTGTGACGTGAGAGATATAAGGTAAATGGCCACATGAATAAATGGGGGTCGGGCGACTTGGATTCTCTGTGCGTCCGCATGGCAGTTTTTGCAGTGGGTGCAACCGCATGCACACGAACATGCGTGATCGTGCGCCGGCCCCAAACACTGGTAGCGCGCGTGGAGGGACGAGGGCAGAGCACCCGGAGGGACGGGAGAGCAAAGCGCGCGCGGCAGGACGCGAGCAGAGCGTGCCGTGACCGTCTGAACCGCAAGCAACCACACGCATAGAGCAGTTGAACACGCAGGAAATGGTCGCCTACAAGCCGGCCAACAGTTGTGTCGCTGCGTAGAGAGCGGCTGTGTGCTACCACCTTCGTCTAGTCTATAGTCCCCTTTATATTCTGTGCCATACTTTGCCCTCAAATTTAATCCACAAAATGTTAATGCACGTTATAAAAATTATATAATTGGAAACTATGTTCAAATACGAATCCAACTATATAATATTTGGCGACATGCATTCGTATTTTATTAGTTAAATCATACTTATAAACTAGGACGGGGGTATAGTAGGTAATTAAATCGCAAAAAAAAATTATTAACCGTGTGTGTACGTGGCCTTTCGTCCTCCTCTCGCACGTCTTGTCACCCCTCTGTCACAGACGCGGCTTACAGCGCAAGCTTGCGTAGTGCGCGGGGGCGTTCTTTTGGCCAAACGGTGGCGCCAATGAATCGTCGGTGAGCCCGTTCCGCGCAAGCTTCCCGCCTGACTAAGTGAAATCCCCCAAAATCCCAATGCTTACCGGCCTGCTATAAAAACCCTCACGGCCGGTGAGTCCTGCATCGCATTTTCCCCTCCCTTCCTGTAGCTTATCTCGCCTGCTTCTCCCACAATCGCCAATGGCACCGGTCCGGCGTAGTGTAGTGCGCGTGGCGTCCCTGTTGGGTGTGCGCGGAACACCCACCACACGCTCTGCCACCGGTGCCCGTCGGTAGCTGTTGCCGGCCGCCATTACCGCCACACCACCATTGAAAGCCAGGGTCATACAAAAGAACTGTTTGCGTTGAAGAGATGCACAAAACCTACTCTCACTTTCCATCATGTCGTCCCGGGATCGACGGCCGGGGCGTGGGAGGACGGCAGCTGGCGGCGCTGAGAGGTAGCGTTCGACGGCGGCGTCCCATCACCCATGCCGCTGAGGGGGGCACGCGCACGGAGAGGAAGGCGGGCGGCCATGGAAGTCAAAGGGCTCGCTTCCCAGTGAGCCTGCGCAGCGTACAGCTTGCATACTTCCCGTGAGAATGCGCATTCGAGGACAGCTTGCACGCCTCCCGGTCAGCCTGCGCACCGGACTGCGCGCGCACGCATCCCGTTCAATCAAGGTCAAGCAACTATCTGCACGACACCTCCTACAACCATTAAAACCAAGACACGCGGCGTCACGTGAATGGTTAACAGAACGCACACAGTTTGAATTATACAAACGTTTGAGATATTAAAGTGGCAGCTATTTTTTTCAAAATGTCTTTGTTGGCTGTCATTATTCGAGTGCGCCTTCTCTCAAAATGGACACGAAAAATACCACAGCATGTCGGGTGCCATTCCATGAAAGCATGCCAGGTTTCATGAATTTCAGACGAGTTTTGGATTTACTAGAATTTAAAAATAAAGTATCTCAACGTTTTGCCAGCAATCAGCGATGCTCTAGTGTTTGAAATTCATTCCCATTTCTTGCGTGGGACCTAAGCATGCACCCAAGGACACATATTTGATTTTTCAACCAATTTATATGCACTGGAGCATGTGCATGTAGTTCAAATTTGAATTATGCACATAAATGCATAGAAAACTCAGTTAATGCATCAAAATGTCCAATCAAACCCCAAAAAATCACAAAAATTGACACAACACTCCTGTTGTTCTATGTTGACATGAGAAAATTTCTGAAAGCAATAAGAGGCAATGGATATCGTTTCGTCCCCAAAGGTGGGACGTTCCCCACCGAAACCATCATGCTTGTTGTGAGAAGCTCTGGTTTGTGAGAAGCATATATCAAAACCTACCCCAAATGGGACAAAAAAATTACCACGACATGTCGGGTACCATTCCATGATAGCATGCCAAGTTTCATGAATTTCAGACAAGTTTTGGATTTACTAGAATTTAAAAACCAGGTATCTCAATGTTTTGCCGGCAACCAACGGTGCCCTGGTGTTTGAAATTCATTACCATTTCTTGCATGGGACCTAAGCATGCACCCAAGGACACATATTTGACTTTCAACCAATTTATATGCACTGGAGCATGTGCATGTAGTTCAAAATTGAATTATGCACATAAATGCATTGAAAACTCAGTTAATGCATAAAAATGTCCAAACGAAGCCCGAAAAATCACAAAAATTGACAGAACACTCCTGTTGTTCTATGTTGACACGAGAAATTTTTTGAAAGCAATAAGAGGCAATAGATATCATTTCATCCCCAAAGGTGGGATGTTCCCTACCGAAACCATCATGCTTGTTGTGAGAAGCTCTGGTTTGTGAGAAGCATATACCCAAACTTGCCCCAAATGGGACAAAAATTTTACCACGGCATGTTGATGCCGCTCCATGATAGCATGCCAAGTTTCATGAATTTCAGACGAGTTTTGGATATACTAGAATTTAAAAACAAGGTATCTCAATGTTTTGCCGGCAATCAACGGTGCCCTGGTGTTTGAAATTCATTCCCATTTCCTCCATGGGACCTAAGCATGCACCCAACGACACATATTTGATTTTTCAACCAATTTATATGCACTGGAGCATGTGCATGTAGTTCAAATTTGAATTATGCACATAAATGCATTGAAAACTCACTTAATGCATAAAAATGTCCAAACGAAGCCCGAAAAATCACAAAATTTGATAGAACACTCCTGTTGTTCTATGTTGACACGAGAAATTTTTTGAAAGCAATAAGAGGTAATAGATATCGTTTCATCCCCAAAGGTGGGACGTTCCCTACCGAAACCATCATGCTTATTGTGAGAAGCTCTGGTTTGTGAGAAGCATATACCCAAACTTGCCCCAAATGGGACAAAAATTTTACCACGGCATGTTGATGCCGCTCCATGATAGCATGCCAAGTTTCATGAATTTCAGACGAGTTTTGGATTTACTAGAATTTAAAAACAAGGTATCACAATGTTTTGCCGGCAATCAACGGTGCCCTGGTGTTTGAAATTCATTCCCATTTCTTGCATGGGACCTAAGCGTGCACCCAAGTACACAGATTTGGTTTATCAACTAATTTATATGCACTAGAGCATGTGCATGTAGTTGAATTTTGAATTATGCACATAAATGCATTGAAAACTCAGTTAATGCATAAAAATGTCCAAACGAACCCCGAAAAATCACAAAAATTGACACAACACTCATGTTGTTCTATGTTGCCACGAGAAAATTTTTGAAAGCAATAAGAGGCAATGGATATCGTTTCGTCCCCAAAGGTGGGACGTTCCCTACCGAAACCATCATGCTTGTTGTGAGAAGCTCTGGTTTGTGAGAAGCATATAACCAAACCTGCCCCAAATGGGACAAAAAATTTACCATGGCATGTTGATGCCGCTCCATGATAGCATGCCAAGTTTCATGAATTTCAGACGAGTTTTGGATTTAGTAGAATTTAAAAACCAGGTATCTCAATGTTTGCGGCCGAGTGACGGTGGCAGGGTGTTTGACATTCATTCCCATTTCTTGCATGGGACATAAGCACGCAACCAAGGACACATATTTGAATTTTCAACTAATTTATATGCATTAGAGCATGTGCCTGTAGTTCAAATTTGAATTATGCACATGAATGCATAGAAAACTCAGTTAATGTATAAAAATGTCCAAGCGAACCCCAAAAAATCCCAAAAATTGACACAACACTCTTGTTGTTCTATGTTGACACTAGGAAATTTTTTGAAATTGAGAAGAGGCAACGGATATCGTTTTGTCCAGAAAGGTGAAACATTCCCTACCGAAACCATCACACTTGTTGTGAGACGCTTTGGTTTACGAGAAGCTTATACCCAAACCTGCCTCAAATGGGACAAAAAATTTACCACGGCATGTTGATGCCGCTCCATGATAGCATGCCAAGTTTCATGAATTTCGGACGAATTTTGGATTTACTAGAATTACAAAAGCAAGTACGTCGACGTTTGCCGGAGAGCCACGGTGCCGTGGTGTTCGAATTTCATCCCCATTTCTTGCATGGGACATAAGCAAAAACCCATGGACACATATATGATTTTACAACCCATGTTGGTGCACTGGAGCATGTGCATGTAGTTTAATTTTGAATTGTGCACCTGAAATGGCTAGAAAACCAATTAATGTATAAAATGTTCAAACGAACTCTGAACAATTCCAATTCTTTTACGACACACATATAGTTGCATGTTCACTACAGATAAAAGGTCTAGCAATTCAAACACCGTCCATTGCCGTTGTGACCCCATTATGTAATTCAAATCAAGATGAAAAACCAAGTAGATCGCGCACAGTTTATTATCACCAACCATGTGAGATGCAGCACAAAATATCCTGGAGCACCGTAGGTGTATTTATAGTACGCCTATGGCTTACGCGAGAAGGTGCGTCGGCTACAGTCCACAGTCGGCGTCTCAAGCACACTAGCTCACTCCCCAAATATCATTTCACTGTTCAATCGTCGCTGGTGAAAGATGGGCACGTGGACCCGCGTCGTGAGGGAAACTTCGGTGGCCCACTCTGGCAAGAGCGCGGCTGCAGCTGCCATGCGCGTGCTAACAATGTGCATGAGCGCGGCCGCAATCTGCGACCGGGCGGCCAAGGCAGCCCAAACGGCCAATGTTGCTTCTCAGGTGGCGGCAGCAACATCTGCCTCAGGGATAGCAACCGGCGAGAACGGCACAGCAGTTGTCCGTTCCGCGGCGGCAGCCTTAGCCCTGATGGAGGCCGCGCACAACCATGTCGAGGACGCCCACGCCCAGCTCGTGGAGGCCACCGCACAAATCAAACGAAGCTTCTCCGACAACGGTCGGCAACCCACGTGTTGGGGAACGTAGTAATTTCAAAATTTTCCTACGCACACGCAAGATCATGGTGATGCATAGCAACAGAGGGGAGAGTGTTGTCCACGTACCCTCGTAGACCGAAAGCGGAAGCGTTAGCACAACGCGGTTGATGTAGTCGTACGTCTTCACTATCCGACCGATCAAGTACCGAACGCACGACACCTCCGAGTTCAGCACACGTTCAGCCCGATGACGTCCCTCGAACTCCGATCCAGCTGAGTGTTGAGGGAGAGTTTCGTCAGCACGACGGCGTGGTGACGATGATGATGTTCTACCAACGCAGGGCTTCGCCTAAGCACCGCTACAATGTTATCGAGGTGGACTATGGTGGAGGGGGGCACCGCACACGGCTAAAAGATCAAACGATCAATTGTTGTGTCTCTAGGGTGCCCTCCTGCCCCCGTATATAAAGGAGCAAGGGGGAGGTGCGGCCGGCCAGGAGGGGGGCGCCAGGTGGAGTCCTACTCCCACCGGGAGTAGGATTCCCTCCCTTTTCCTAGTTGGATTAGGAGTGGAGGGGGAAAGAGGAGGGAGAGCGGAAGGAAAGGGGGGCGCCGCCCCCCTCTCCTTGTCCTATTCGGACTAGGGGGGAGGGGCGAGCCGCCCTGCCCTGGCCGCCTCTCCTCTTCTCCACAAAGGCCCACTATGGCCCATTAAGCCCCCGGGGGGTTCCGGTAACCCCTCCATACTCCGGTAAAATCCCGATTTCACCCGGAACACTTCCGATATCCAAATATAGGCTTCCAATATATCAATCTTCATGTCTCGACCATTTCGAGACTCCTCGTCATGTCCGTGATCACATCCGGGACTCCGAACAACCTTCGGTACATCAAAACATATAAACTCATAATATAACTGTCATCGAAACGTTAAGCGTGCGGACCCTACAGGTTCGAGAACTATGTAGACATGACCGAGACACGTCTCCGGTCAATAACCAATAGCGGAACCTGGATGCTCATATTGGCTCCCACATATTCTACGAAGATCTTTATCAGTCAGACCGCATAACAACATACGTTGTTCCCTTTGTCATCGGTATGTTACTTGCCCGAGATTCGATCATCGGTATCTCAATACCTAGTTCAATCTCGTTACCGGCAAGTCTCTTTACTCATTCCGTAATACATCATCCCACAACTAACTCATTAGTTGCAATGCTTGCAAGGCTTAAGTGATGTGCATTACCGAGTGGGCCCAGAGATACCTCTCCGACAATCGGAGTGACAAATCCTAATCTCGAAATACGCCAACCCAACAAGTACCTTCGGAGACACCTGTAGAGCACCTTTATAATCACCCAGTTATGTTGTGACGTTTGGTAGCACACAAAGTGTTCCTCCGGTAAACGGGAGTTGCATAATCTCATAGTCGTAGGAACATGTATAAGTCATGAAGAAAGCAATAACAACATACTAAACGATCGAGTGCTAAGCTAACAGAATGGGTTAAGTCAATCACATCATTCTCCTAATGATGTGATCCCGTTAATCAAATGACAACTCATGTCTATGGCTAGGAAACATAACCAGCTTTGATCAACGAGCTAGTCAAGTAGAGGCATACTAGTGACACTCTGTTTGTCTATGTATTCACACAAGTATTATGTTTCCGGTTAATACAATTCTAGCATGAATAATAAACATTTATCATGATATAAGGAAATAAATAATAACTTTATTATTGCCTCTAGGGCATATTTCCTTCACCACGACCGAAGAGTTGTCAATCGCCGAGAGCGTTCGAGCAGCCGTCCGTTCCTCCACCGCATACCTTGCAACGATTGAGCCCGTCCAAGCCCGACTCGTGGCGGCCTTTTCCAAAGAGATGGCGGACGCGGTTGGTGAGATGCTTGCCGAGTATGGTGCGATGGATGCCATGGAGCCCCTTCCCCAGGAGACCGTCGGGCGCGAGCTGGACATGGAGGCGGTGGCGGAGATCGACGAGCACCAGCCGTAGTACTAGTACTCTTTGTTTTGTTTAATTAAGAGTGCTGGTCTTTAATTTGTTAGAGTAATGTTTAGGTCAGCTAGCTTTGTTTAATTGCTGAACTTGCTCGATTAAGAAGTGTGGGTGTGCTGTAGTCTCCTTTGTGTACCCTAATTATGCAATGACGTGGATGACCACTGTAACCATGTAAATTCGAACCAAAAAATTTGACGTTCAAACTCATCACACACGGGTTAAACTATCTGAATCATTTGTGATGTTCACATATCGCACACAGTTCTGAATAAGGGACCGTGTCTGATGACACTTTGCGCGTCAGTTTTTTCGCTGAAGCGATTCCAAATTTTTGGCTTCTGCGGAAATATCTACCTCCCCGCCCCTCCCCCTTATCAAAAGCCACATTTCCCCTGTTTCCGCCTTCCTTTCCAAGTTGAAACCTTCACTCCTTGCTTGCAGCACCGCCTCCTCGCCGGCGACCCTCCTTCACGCTGCTCGGCCTCGTTTATCCAGGCATGTAATCCACACTCGACTCCCATCCTCCTCCTCCTTCCACATCCCACATGCCCCGACCGCCGGCGCGGGTGCGACACCTTCCACCCAAATCACCGACCCCTCCACCAAATAAGCGCCGTCCTAAGCCATGGTGCACGGTTTAGCCAGGATCTCAAGGAGCATTTGGCAGCGGAGAAGCAAATCGCGGCCGCACGCGCGGATGAGGTCGCGATGGCTGCCTTTCGTGTCGACCCCCAGATCTTGTAGGAGCACCTTGCCATTTTCTAGCTATGCCGGTTAAGCATGCTCGGTTTACCCGTTGCGTGTGATGCTCCTGCCTTTCCTTCACAAATTCTAGTGAATTGTGCTATCTAATTTTAGAATGCAATCTGTTGCTCTAGTGTATATGTTCTATATGTCGTGCAGTGTGGTGCTCACTTATTAACTATTTTGTTAATTAGTTGTCATCTTCAGTTAACTGTTTGGTTCAATTCTGCAAATGTGATATTCAATTCTTCAGGCTGCAATTTTGTATTGTCTTCCATGTGAGAAATAAATCGAATTTATCTTTACAAAATACATGAGAAACGAATACAATTGCTATATTTCCAAATTGTCAAGCATGCTTGGTTTGGTTATACATTGTGCAATGTGGTGCTCAGTTAACGTTTGGTTCATTTGTGTTGTGGTGTTTAGTTAACTGTTTGGTTCAATTCTGCAATGCGATGTTCAATAGTTGTGGGTGCATCTGTTACTGTATACCATGTGAGGAATAAATTGAATTTGGGTGTAGTAAATACATGAGAAACAAATACAATTGCTATATTTTTAAGTTGTTAAGCATGCTTGGTTTGGTTAACTGTCTGATCTTCTATTAGGAGTATGTTATATTGTGCAATCTGCTGCTCAGTTAATGTTTGGTTCATTTGTTGTAGTGTTTAGTTAACTGCTTGGTTCAATTCTGCAATGCGATGTCCAATTGCCGTGGGTAGAATTTTGTATTATTGTGCATGTGAGGAATAAATCGAATTTAGCTGCACTTAATACACGAGAAACATATACAAGTGCTATATTTCCTAGTTCTTAATCATGCTTGGTTTGGATAAATGGGTTTTTCATGTGGCTTGAATTAATCTGATGAATCTGCAATGTGCTTATTTTTCATCAACATATTTTACTGATAGCATGCGAACCCTTACTTAACCTGATGACTAACTACCTTATATGTGTTGTAGGGAAACAATGGGAAGCACTGAGGTTTACAATTGAGGTTAGCATGTGCATGGTCCGTTGTCTAATAGCACATTATTGTGCAATTGCAGGAACCATTCTAATATTTAGGTTTTTAACAATTTGGTCTTGCACATGTAGGTCCTGCTGTCAGAGGTTTTGACCCACTGTTCGACCCTTTTTGCATATGGGGAAATGAGTTGTCCATGAATATCAATCAAATCAAGAAACTCAGAAAGATTGTTAGGATAAAGAAATTAGCGACAAAAAAAAACAAGATCTTTGTCTGCACAATGAAGAAGACATCAGTTCACTACAAGATGGTACTAACTATTATACCTTGCCTTTTTTTATTCCTTTGCCCCATTTCCAATATAGAGAAGATATTTATGCACATCCTTGTTTTCAGGCCTTTCCAAAGCAGTTCACTGATGATGACCTCTCAAACCAACTCTATGGTCAGGAGGCGAGGAAGGTTTTCATACAACACCCACGGTTCAATATTGAAGTGTTCCTGAAGAGGACGAAGGACGGACGGTCAATCATCCACAGGCATTGGCCTAAAGTTGCAAAGACCTTCAACATGAATGAAGGCTCAATATTTGCCTTCCGCTTCAGCAGTTTTCCAGATGAGATTCATCTGTCTATATACCGTCTATGATGCTAATTTCGAAAGGTTTAAGATGTTGCATGTGAAACTTGGTGCTGGTGCAGTTGTGTAATGGGGTAGCTGAGTGCTGAAGCTATATCATGTTGTACTCTGATGTATTTCAATTATGAAATTTTGCTTCCTTAATATGGAAATGAAATATTTTATGTGCTTAATATGAATGCCAATTAGATTAATAAATGGATTATTAATAACAGGGCAATTAGCCTGCTAATGGCGAATTAGCCTGCTAATTGGGTTTTGCTATTGCAAACGGTTATTGAAAAAATATCATGGGCGATGACCTCAGGCAACGCACATAGTTTCTAGGAATAAACCGTGTTGGATCAATGAACAATCATACACGACTTTCTCTTGAAAGTTGTTTGCGTTGGGCCACCTTGCGCAAATGTTTACCACATAAAAACTGTGTGTGATGGATAGCCTTTGCCACACAGTTTCTTCTATGGACCGTGTGTGATGCATTCAATAAAGCAAACGATTTAACGGGAAAAATTGTGTGTCATGTACCTGTGAACGGAAACGTTTTCCTTGGAGCGACTGTGTGGGTATACATACGAACGGAAACGTTTAGTGGGGACTGACTTTGTGAGATGTACTTGCGGTCGGAAACAATTTCGCCTGTATAATTGTATTTTTTTAGCTCTACTATACGTATTTCTGTATTTGAGCGCACGACGGTCGCACACGACCTCATTTTGATGAGCGTGTGTGCCAGGAGGGCATATCCCCAATGGTTTCTGGGTCATGTGGGAAGGACACCCCTATCGCCCACACTCACTAGGCGACGGTTCCAAATGTCATCGTGGAAAGGGGTTAAAAACCGTTTGTATAGCACCGACACGTACTAGTGTATATTTAATTTGAATAGAAATTTTGGGATAAAAATATTTCGGATCCCATCAAAATGTGGGAAATTTTATTGAATTCTGTTTCGAGCAGTTGGTTGAAATTATTAATCATTGTCCTAGCTAGAAAATGGGTTGTACTTTTAACAAATTGTAAATGGGCTGTAGTGAATTCCATTAGAATTCAAAAATGGGATGTACATTTTTACAAATCGCAAATGGGCTATGTTCTCTTCCACACACTTGTGGGTCTACTAAGTTGACGCGTCTCCTAAAAAACAAAAACTAAGTTGACGCGTATGCAAGGCTTTGTCAACTTATAGTCAACACATGATTCTAGCAGCAGTGGTTGTTGGATGTCCATCCAACGGATGTCGTGCTTCTTCTTCAATCTCAGATATTCTTGCTTCAGCCGCCCAAAAAATGATTCCTCCCCCTGACATCTGGGGCGCACCGTTTCGGAGGCTGACCTGTGAGCCTACTAAGTCAATGTGTACCAAGGGCTTTGTCAACTTAGTCAATATAAACGATTCTAGCTGCAGTGACCGTACGATGTCTATCCAACATCTGTCGTGCTTCTTCAACCTCTGGTCTTCTTGCTCCAGCCGCCCAAACCAGTGCCGGCCGTGCCGCCTGCTCCTGCCTCCCGTGACTGGTTGTGCTGCCACAGCTGGCCATGCTAACCCTCTATACTCATCCACACCACCTGTTATTCTCTGGCGACGGCAGCCTCACACCGCAGCCGAAGCAGTCAACCCACGTACTCCCCTCCGTGTGGGCATCCACTGCCTCGTCTTCCCCGCCTCCGCGTCGTTCCCTTCCTAGGCCTCTCCGTCGTCCACCGCCCTGGTGCTCTCTGAAGGAAATATGCCCTAGAGGCAATAATAAAGTATTATATATTTCCTTATATCATGATAAATGTTTATTATTCATGCTAGAATTGTATTAACCGGAAACATAATACATGTGTGAATACATAGACAAACAGAGTGTCACTAGTATGCCTCTGCTTGACTAGCTCGTTAATCAAAGATGGTTATGTTTCCTAGCCATAGACATGAGTTGTCATTTGATTAACGGGATCACCTCATTAGGAGAATGACGTGATTGACATGACCCATTACGTTAGCTTAGCACCCGATCGTTTAGTATGTTGCTATTGCTTTCTTCATGACTTATACATGTTCCTATGACTATGAGATTATGCAACTCCCGTTTACCGGAGGAACACTTTGTGTGCTACCAAACGTCACAACGTAACTGGGTGATTATAAAGGTGCTCTACACGTGTCTCCCAAGGTACTTGTTGGGTTGGCGTATTTCGAGATTAGGATTTGTCACTCCGATTATCGGAGAGGTATCTCTGGGCCCACTCGGTAATGCACATCACTATAAGCCTTGCAAGCATTGTGACTAATGAGTTAGTTGCGGGATGATGTATTACGGAATGAGTAAAGAGACTTGCCGGTAACGAGATTGAACTAGGTATCGAGATACCGACGATCGAATCTCGGGCAAGTAACATACCGATGACAAAGGGAACAACGTATGTTGTTATGTGGTCTGACCGATAAAGATCTTCATAGAATATGTGGGAGCCAATATGGGCATCCAGGTCCCGCTATTGGTTATTGACCGAAGAGGTGTCTCGGTCATGTCTACATAGTTCTCAAACCCAAAGGGTCCGCACGCTTAAAGTTACGATGACAGTTTTATTATGAGTTTATATGTTTTGATGTACCGAAGGTTGTTCGGAGTCCCGGATGTGATCATGGACATGACGAGGAGTCTCGAAATGGTCGAGACGTAAAGATTGATATATTGGACGACTATATTCGGACACCGGAAGTGTTCCGGAGAAGTTTCGGATTAAACCAGAGTGCCGGAGGGTTACCGGAACCCCCCGGGGCAGTATTGGGCCTTAGTGGGCCTTGAGGGGAGAGAGAGGGCAGCAGCCAGGAGGTGGTGCGCCCCCTCCCAGGAGGAGTCCTAGTTGGACTAGGAGAGGGGGGCGCAGCCCCCTTTCCCTCTCCCTCTCCCTCTCTTTCCTTCCCCCCTTCTTTTCCTAGTAGGACTAGGAAAGGGGAGTCCTACTCCTACTAGGAGGAGGACTCCCCCCCTCTCCTTGGCGCGCCCATAGGCAGTCGGCCTCCCCCTTGCTCCTTTATATACGGGGGAAGGGGGGCACCTCTATACACACTTGATATACGATATTTTAGCCGTGTGCGGTGCCCCCCTCCACCAGATTACACCTCGATAATACCGTCGCGGAGCTTAGGCGAAGCCCTGCGTCGGTGGAACATCATCATCGTCACCACGCCGTCGTGCTGACGAAACTCTCCCTCAACACTCGGCTGGATCGGAGTTCGAGGGACGTCATCGAGCTGAACGTGTGTAGAACTTGGAGGTGCCGTACGTTCGGTACTTGATCGGTCAGATCGTGAAGACGTACGACTACATCAACCGCGTTGTGATAACGCTTCCGCTGTCGGTCTACGAGGGTACGTGGACAACACTCTCCCCTCTCGTTTGCTATGCATCACCATGATCTTGCGTGTGCGTAGGGAAATTTTTGAAATTACTACGTTCCCCAAAAGTGGTATCAGAGCCTGGTTTTATGCGTTGATGCTATGCACGAGTAGAACACAAGTGAGTTGTGGGAGATATAAGTCATACTGCTTACCAGCATGTCATACTTTGGTTCAGCGGTATTGTGAGATGAAGCAGCCCGGACCGACATTACGCGTACGCTTACGCGAGACTGGTTTCACCGTTCGGAGCACTCGTTGCTTAAAGGTGACTGGCGGGTGTCTGTCTCTCTCACTTTAGTTGAACCGAGTGTGGCTACACCCGGTCCTTGCGAAGGTTAAAACAGCACCAACTTGACAAACTATCGTTGTGGTTTTGATGCGTAGGTAAGAACGGTTCTTGCTAAGCCCGTAGCAGCCACGTAAAATATGCAACAACAAAGTAGAGGTCATCTAACTTGTTTTTGCAGGGCATGTTGTGATGTGATATGGTCAAGACATGATGTGATATAATGTGTTGTATGAGATGATCATGTTTTGTAACCGAGTTATCGGCAACTGGCAGGAGCCATATGGTTGTCGCTTTATTGTATGAGATGCAATCGCCATGTAATAGTTTTACTTTATCACTAAGCGGTAGCGATAGTCATAAAAGCAGTAAGTTGGCGAGACGACAACGATACTACGATGGAGATCAAGGTGTCGAGCCGGTGACGATGGTGATCATGACGGTGCTTCGGAGATGGAGATCACAAGCACGGTGCTTCGGAGATGGAGATCACAAGCACAAGATGATGATGGCCATATCATATCACTTATATTGATTGCATGTGATGTTAATCCTTTATGCATCTTATCTTGCTTTGATTGACGGTAGCATTATAAGATGATCTCTCACTAAAATTTCAAGATAAAAGTGTTCTCCCTGAGTATGCACCGTTGCAAAAGTTCTTCGTGCTGAGACACCACGTGTTAATCGGGTGTGATAGGCTCTACGTTCAAATACAACGGGTGCAAAACAGTTGCACATGCGGAATACTCAGGTTAAACTTGACTAGCCTAGCATATGTACAGATATGGCCTCGGAACACAGAGACCGAAAGGTCGAGCGTGAATCATATAGTAGATATGATCAACATAGTGATGTTCACCATTGAAACTACTCCATCTCACGTGTTAATCGGACATGGTTTAGTTGCTTTGGATCACGCAATCACTTAGAGGATTAGAGAGATGTCTATCTAAGTGGGAGTTCTTAAGTAATATGATTAATTGAACTTAAATTTATCATGAACTTAGTACCTGATAGTATCTTGCTTGTCTATGTTAATTGTAGATATATGGCCCGTGCTGTTGTTCCGTTGAATTTTAATGCGTTCCTTGAGAAAGCTAAGTTGAAAGATGATGGTAGCAATTACACGGACTGGGTCCGTAACTTGAGGATTATCCTCATTGCTGCACAGAAGAATTACGTCCTGGAAGCACCGCTAGGTGCCAGGCCTCCTGCAAGAGCTACGCCAGAAGTTATGAACGTCTGGCAAAGCAAAGCTGATGACTACTCAATAGTTCAGTGTGCCATGCTTTACGGCTTAGAACCGGGACTTCAACGACGTTTTGAACGTCATGGAGCATATGAGATGTTCCAGGAGTTGAAGTTAATATTTCAAGCAAATGCCCGGATTGAGAGATATGAAGTCTCCAATAAGTTCTATAGCTGCAAGATGGAAGAGAATAGTTCTGTCAGTGAGCATATACTCAGAATGTCTGGGTATAATAATCACTTGATTCAACTGGGAGTTCAACTTCCGGATGATTGCGTCATTGACAGAATTCTTCAATCACTGCCACCAAGCTACAAGAGCTTCGTGATGAACTATAACATGCAAGGGATGGATAAGACGATTCCCGAGCTCTTCGCAATGCTAAAGGCAGCGGAGGTAGAAATCAAAAAGGAGCATCAAGTGTTGATGGTCAGTAAAACCACTAGTTTCAAGAAAAAGGGCAAAGGGGAGAAGAAAGGGAACTTCAAGAAGAACAGCAAGCAAGTTGTTGTTCAGGAGAAGAAATCCAAGTCTGGACCTAAGCCTGAAACAGAGTGCTTCTACTGTAAGCAGACTGGCCACTGGAAGCGGAACTGCCCCAAGTATTTGGCGGATAAGAAGGATGGCAAGGTTAACAAAGGTATATGTGATATACATGTTATTGATGTGTACCTTACTAATACTCGCAGTAGCACCTGGGTATTTGATACTGGTTCTGTTGCTAATATTTGCAACTCGAAACAGGGGCTACGGATTAAGCGAAGTTTGGCTAAGGACGAGGTGACGATGCGCGTGGGAAATGGTTCCAAAGTCGATGTGATCGCCGTCGGCACGCTACCTCTACATCTACCTTCGGGATTAGTTTTAGACCTAAATAATTGTTATTTGGTGCCAGCGTTGAGCATGAACATTATATCTGGATCTTGTTTAATGCGAGACGGTTATTCATTTAAATCAGAGAATAATGGTTGTTCTATTTATATGAATAATATCTTTTATGGTCATGCACCCTTGAAGAGTGGTCTATTTTTAATGAATCTTGATAGTAGTGATACACATATTCATAATGTTGAAGCCAAAAGATGCAGAGTTAATAATGGCAGTGCAACTTATTTGTGGCACTGCCGTTTGGGTCATATCGGTGTAAAGCGCATGAAGAAACTCCATACTGATGGAATTTTGGAATCACTTGATTTTGAATCACTTGGTACTTGCGAACCGTGCCTTATGGGCAAGATGACCAAAACACCGTTCTCCGGAACTATGGAGAGAGCAACAGATTTGTTGGAAATCATACATACAGATGTATGTGGTCCGATGAATATTGAAGCTCGTGGCGGATATCATTATTTTCTCACCTTCACAGATGATTTGAGCAGATATGGGTATATCTACTTAATGAAACATAAGTCTGAAACATTTGAAAAATTCAAAGAATTTCAGAGTGAAGTTGAAAATCATCGTAACAAGAAAATAAAATTCCTACGATCTGATCGTGGAGGAGAATATTTGAGTTACGAGTTTGGTCTACATTTGAAACAATGCGGAATAGTTTCGCAACTCACGCCACCCGGAACACCACAGCGTAATGGTGTGTCTGAACGTCGTAATCGTACTTTATTAGATATGGTGCGAACTATGATGTCTCTTACTGATTTACCGCTATCGTTTTGGGGTTATGCTTTAGAGATGGTTGCATTCACTCTAAATAGGACACCATCGAAATCCGTTGAGACGACGCCTTTTGAACTATGGTTTGGCAAGAAACCAAAGTTGTCGTATCTTAAAGTTTGGGGTTGCGATGCTTATGTGAAGAAACTTCAACCTGATAAGCTTGAGCCTAAATCGGAGAAATGTGTCTTCATAGGATACCCAAAGGAGACCGTTGGGTACACTTTCTATCACAGATCCGAAGGCAAGATATTTGTTACTAGAAATGGATCCTTTCTAGAGAAGGAGTTTCTCTCGAAAGATGTGAGTGGGAGGAAAGTAGAACTTGATGAGGTAACTGTACCTGTTCCCTTATTGGAAAGTAGATCATCGCAGAAATCAGTTTCTGTGACACCTACACCAAGAAGTGAGGAAGTTAATGATAATGATCATGAAACTTCAGATCAAGTTATTACTGAACTTCGTAGGTCAACTAGATCAAGATCCGCACCAGAGTGGTACGGTAATCCTGTTCTGGAGGTCATGTTACTAGACCATGGCGAACCTACGAACTATGAAGAAGCGATGGTGAGCCCAGATTCCGCAAAATGGCTTGAAGCCATGAAATCCGAGATGGGATCCATGTATGAGAACAAAGTATGGACTTTGGTTGACTTGCCCGATGGTCAGCAAGCCATTGAAAATAAATGGATCTTCAAGAAGAAGACTGACGCTGATGGTAATGTTACTGTCTATAAAGCTTGACTTGTTGCGAAAGGTTTTCGACAAGTTCAAGGAATTGACTACGATGAGACCTTCTCACCCGTAGCGATGCTTAAGTCTGTCCGAATCATGTTAGCAATTGCCGCATTTTATGACTACGAAATTTGGCAAATGGATGTCAAAACTGCGTTCCTGAATGGATTTCTGGAAGAAGAGTTGTATATGATGCAACCGGAAGGTTTTGTCGATCCAAAGGGAGCTAACAAAGTGTGCAAGCTCCAGCGATCCATTTATGGACTGGTGCAAGCCTCTCGGAGTTGGAATAAACGCTTTGATAGTGTGATCAAAGCATTTGGTTTTATACAGACTTTTGGAGAAGCCTGTATTTACAAGAAAGTGAGTGGGAGCTCGATAGCATTTCTGATATTATATGTGGATGACATATTACTGATTGGAAATGATATAGAATTTCTGGATAGCATAAAGGGATACTTGAATAAGAGTTTTTCAATGAAAGACCTCGGTGAAGCTGCATATATATTAGGCATTAAGATCTATAGAGATAGATCAAGACGCTTAATTGGACTTTCACAAAGCACATACCTTGACAAAGTTTTGAAGAAGTTCAAAATGGATCAAGCAAAGAAAGGGTTCTTGCCTGTACTACAAGGTGTGAGATTGAGTAAGACTCAATGCCCGACCACTGCAGAAGATAGAGAGAAAATGAAAGATGTTCCCTATGCTTCAGCCATAGGCTCTATCATGTATGCAATGTTGTGTACCAGACCTGATGTGTCCCTAGCTATAAGTTTAGCAGGGAGGTACCAAAGTAATCCAGGAGTGGATCACTGGACAGCGGTCAAGAACATCCTGAAATACCTGAAAAGGACTAAGGATATGTTTCTCGTATATGGAGGTGACAAAGAGCTCATCGTAAGGGGTTACGTTGATGCAAGCTTTGACACTGATCCGGACGATTCGAAATCGCAAACCGGATACGTACTTACATTGAACGGTGGAGCTGTCAGTTGGTGCAGTTCCAAGCAAAGTGTCGTGGCGGGATCTACGTGTGAAGCGGAATACATAGCTGCTTCGGAAGCAGCGAATGAAGGAGTCTGGATGAAGGAGTTCATATCCGATCTAGGTGTCATACCTAGTACATCAGGACCAATGAAAATCTTTTGTGATAATACTGGTGCAATTGCCTTAGCAAAGGAATCCAGATTTCACAAGAGAATAAAGCACATCAGAAGACGCTTCAATTCCATCCGGGATTTAGTCCAGGTGGGAGACATAGAAATTTGCAAGATACATACGGATCTGAATGTAGCAGATCCGTTGGCTAAGCCTCTTCCACGAGCAAAACATGATCAGCACCAAGACTCCATTGGTGTAAGAATCATTACTATGTAATCTAGATTATTGACTCTAGTGCAAGTGGGAGACTGAAGGAAATATGCCCTAGAGGCAATAATAAAGTATTATATATTTCCTTATATCATGATAAATGTTTATTATTCATGCTAGAATTGTATTAACCGGAAACATAATACATGTGTGAATACATAGACAAACAGAGTGTCACTAGTATGCCTCTGCTTGACTAGCTCGTTAATCAAAGATGGTTATGTTTCCTAGCCATAGACATGAGTTGTCATTTGATTAACGGGATCACCTCATTAGGAGAATGATGTGATTGGCGTATTTCGAGATTAGGATTTGTCACTCTGATTGTCGGAGAGGTATCTCTGGGCCCACTCGGTAATGCACATCACTATAAGCCTTGCAAGCATTGTGACTAATGAGTTAGTTGCGGGATGATGTATTACGGAACGAGTAAAGAGACTTGCCGGTAACGAGATTGAACTAGGTATCGAGATACCGACGATCGAATCTCGGGCAAGTAACATACCGATGACAAAGGGAACAACGTATGTTGTTATGCGGTCTGACCGATAAAGATCTTCGTAGAATATGTGGGAGCCAATATGGGCATCCAGGTCCCGCTATTGGTTATTGACCGAAGAGGTGTCTCGGTCATCTCTACATAGTTCTCGAACCCAAAGGGTCCGCACGCTTAAAGTTACGATGACAGTTTTATTATGAGTTTATATGTTTTGATGTACCGAAGGTTGTTCGAAGTCCCGGATGTGATCACGGACATGACGAGGAGTCTCTAAATGGTCGAGACGTAAAGATTGATATATTGGATGACTATATTCGGATACCAGAAGTGTTCCGGAGAAGTTTCGGATTAAACCGGAGTGCCGGAGGGTTACCGGAACCCCCCGGGGAAGTATTGGGCCTTAGTGGGCCTTGAGGGGAGAGAGAGGGCAGTAGCCAGGAGGTGGTGCGCCCCCTCCCAGGAGGAGTCCTAGTTGGACTAGGAGAGGGGGGCGCAGCCCCCTTTCCCTCTCCCTCTCCCTCTCTTTCCTTCCCCCCTTCTTTTCCTAGTAGGACTAGGAAAGGGGAGTCCTACTCCTACTAGGAGGAGGACTCCCCCCCTCTCCTTGGCGCGCCCATAGGCAGCCGGCCTCCCCCTTGCTCCTTTATATACGGGGGCAGGGGGGCACCTCTATACACACTTGATATACGATATTTTAGCCGTGTGCGGTGCCCCCCTCCACCAGATTACACCTCGATAATACCATCGCGGAGCTTAGGCGAAGCCCTGCGTCGGTGGAACATCATCATCGTCACCACGCCGTCGTGCTGACGAAACTCTCCCTCAACACTCGGCTGGATCGGAGTTCGAGGGACGTCATCGAGCTGAACGTGTGTAGAACTTGGAGGTGCCGTACGTTCGGTACTTGATCGGTCAGATCGTGAAGACGTACGACTACATCAACCGCGTTGTGATAACGCTTCCGCTGTCGGTCTACGAGGGTACGTGGACAACACTCTCCCCTCTCGTTTGCGATGCATCACCATGATCTTGCGTGTGCGTAGGGAAATTTTTGAAATTACTACGTTCCCCAAAACTCTCAGCGTGGTGTGGTCAACATGGTCAACGAAGGACATCCATCGGAAGAGGACTTTAGGCGGTGTGGCTGACAGCTGGACCCACCAGCTACATCTTCGAACACAAGGAAGTGCCTCCTTATTACTCACAAAATAAAAATGATTCATCCCCCTGACAGCTAGGACCGAGCAGCTATATCTTCACACGCAAGGAAGTGCGTCTTTATCCTCCCTGACAGCTGGGACCCACCCGTCAAAGCGTATGTAGCGTTGTCTGTCTGGTCGCAAATGTGTATGTACATACTGGTCGATCGGTCTCTCTGTATGTATGAACCGTGGCCGAGTAAGTAGCGGCACGTGTCGTTGTAGAGCACCCGACATAGTAGTTCACGCAGTCCCATCTAAGTCTTGTACACGTACGTACAACCACAGGGCAAAAAATACGGCCACGTACGTACATACGGGCGGGGTCGCGAGCGCGTACTCGTGCATATATATGGACGGCCAGGGCTTGTGTACATGGAGAGGCAACGGACGGCAGCAACGGCGTCCTGTTCATCGGGAGGCAACCGACTGGGTCGGAATGCGCCATGTTCAATGGGAGCCAACCAGCTTGGACGGAACAGCAGAAACGGGGTCTGGCGTACCGCAGAACGGAGGAAACGGCCTTTTGTTCGACCGGCCACGGTCGAAACGGGATCCTGTTCATCGGGAGGGGTCTGCCGTACCGCAAAACGGAGGAAACAGACTTGTGATCGAGTGCCTACGGCCGAAACGTGGTCCTGTTGACCGGGAGGGGTGTGGCGTACTACAAAACGGAGGCAACGGACTTGTGTTGGAGCGCCTACGGTCAAAACAGGGTCCTACTCATCCACTGTCTACGGCCTCGCTCCAGCCTCCACGGGATACTGTTCATCCACCATCGACCTCCTCCACCCTCCACGGGCTACTCTTCATCCACGGCTACTGTTCATCCAGCCTCCACCGGCTGCTATTCATAGAGCCTCCACGGGGTCCTGTTCATCCACCCCCAACCGGCTGGGGGGCGGCGGCCTCCTCGGGGTCCTTTTCATCCAGCGGCAACGGCCTACTACCATGGGGTCCTGTTCATCCAACCCCCACCAGGAACTGTTCATCCACAGCCAACCAACCGGCTTGACTCACCATGTCTCGACTCGTTCTACGTACCGCGCGCACGGAAGCAACGGTCACTGTTCATCGAGAGGCAACCCAACACCGGCTCGATCGGCTTCAGTAAGCAGCAGCAGTGATCGCTCGGGTTCAGTTAGCAGCAGCAGCGAATGAATTGCTCGGGTTCAGTCAGCAGCGAGTGAATCACCCAGGTTCAATTAACAGCCAAGGGATCGATTGCTCGGGTTCAGTAACATGCGATCGCTCTGGGTTCAGTTAGCCAACGCCTCGCACACACGCGCGTACACGAGAGAAACGCGCAAACCACAGTGCATCGCTCGGCCCCGACCACCCACCGTAACCGGGAACTTCGCGATATTTCCTCTCCCTCGCTTCTACCACAATTTTTTCCGTCATGGACGGCCCAAAGAATGTCATGCAGCTGCGTCTCTGGCCCGCCTAGGATGAAAAGCCCTTTTCTGTCATGATTTTTTGTCATAGAAGTAGGAGCCCATCACATCTATGATGATACCGGGTTTTGTCACAATTATCATCATAGAAGTGTCATAAGCATGACAGAAAAAATTTGTTCGGCCCAAAATGTCACGAATGTGTCTTTTTTTGTAGTGAATGTATGAAGGAAAATGGCATTAAAGCTTAAGATGTTAAGAATTTATCACCTATTGAAGAAATACATGGTCTTGACACACCACCACAGGTGGTAGAGGTAAATTCTCTTTTAAAGTTTGATGAATGTGACATCCCTCATAATAAACCTCCTAGTCAATGCTTATATGAATTTGACAATTACATTATGAAGCAAGATCATTTCAATGCCTATGTTATGAAACAATTAAAACAAAATTCTGATATGATTGCTCACTTGAGTGACTTGTTATTTAGAATCACTAACGATGTTAGAGGAGTATGAAAACATGCTTCTATGATCCAAACTCAGTTAGAACAAGTGGCTAAATCTCAAAGTAACTCAATGAAATGAATAATAATATGAATGATCATGCTATTAGAGTAATGACTAGAGGAGGTAAAATGACTCTCGAACGTCTTTATCCTAAGGGAAACCCTAAAACAAATTGAACAAGACTCTCAAAGAACTAACGTAGATGCATCTAGTCCTTCTAAAAAGAAAAAGAAAAATGATAGGAATCTGCATACTTCTAGTGAACTTGAGGTGGAAAAACCTTCTGATGATAATGATGTTTCTATTTCTGAAGCTGAAACTCAATCTGGTAATGAACATCACCTAGTGAAAATGAAAATGGTAATGACGATGTTCATGAAGATACTCAACCAGACAATGATAAGGAACCAGATAATGATGTTGAAATAGAAACTGCTGTTAATCTTGATAACCCACAACATAAAAATAAGCGTTATGATAAAAGAGACTTTGTTGCTACAAAACATGGTAAAGAAAGAGAACCATGGGTTCAGAAACCCATGCCCGAACCTGGGTAAACATCGTACCCCTTGTTCCTGCTACCACCGATTCGAAATCCACAGCTCGGGACCCCCTACCCTGAGGTCTACCGGTTTTCACACCAACAGTAGGGGATCAAGTTCTTTTGTAAAACTCCAGTTTCATATTCTTTGCAGGAAAACTTCTCTCTAAATGGGAAGGACCATATATCGTCAAAGAAGTTGATCGCTCCAGAGCTATCAAGATCAACAACGCTAAAGGCACCAATCCGAGAGTGGTTAATGGGCAAAGAATTAAACATAATGGAGCTGTATGGTTGCCGTCCTGGGCGACATGCCTGGAAAATTCAAGCGCCTGGTTCGGGCCTAGTTTTATGCTTGGACAGGCAGGCCCTGTTTGCTTCGCCTCCACGCCTGATGATGGGTTACACATGTCACATCCGTCTATTAATTTACTTTTGATCCTGTCATGCATGATTAGTAGTACTCCCAGGCAGCACCCAGGCGTCCTTTCTTGGCAGCCCGAGCCAGGCTAATGGTGCTGGGTTATTCCCAAGACAGGCTAATGGTGTCTTTTAGTTCCTAGGCCAGGCTAGCTTCAGGTTACTGATGGCGGCTTGAAGCTACGTCGGTATTTCCCCAAAGAGGAATGGATGATGCAGCACAACAGCGGTAGGTATTTCCCTCAGTGATGAAACCAAGGTTATCGAACCAGTAGGAGAACCAAGCAACACAACGTAAACAACACCTGCACACAAATAACAAATCCTCGCAACCCAACGTGTAAAAGGGGTTGTCAATCCCTTTCGGGTAACGGTGCCTCAAGATAGGCAAACTGACCTGAATAAATTGTAGTAGATTCATAGATCGAACGCCAAATAAAATAAATAATAATAAAACGCAGAAAGGTAGTTTTGTATTTTTGGTTTAATAGATCTGAAAATAAATGCAAAGGAAAAGTAGATCGCAAAGGCAAATAATATGAGAAAGAGACCCGGGGGCCGTAGGTTTCACCAGTGGCTTCTCTCGAGAAAAATAGCAAATGGTGGGTAAACAAATTACGGTTGGGCAATTGATAGAACTTCAAATAATCATGACGATATCCAGGCAATGATCATTATATAGGCATCACGTCCAAGATTAGTAGACCGACTCTTCCCTGCATCTACTACTATTACTCCACACATCGACCGCTATCCAGCATGCATCTAGTGTATTAAGTTCATGGAGAAACGGAGTAATGCAATAATAATGATGACATGATGTAGACAAGATCTATCTATGTAGAGATAGACCCCATCATTTTATCCTTAGTAGCAAAGATACATACGTGTCGGTTCCCCTTCTGTCACTGGGATCAAGCACCGTAAGATCGAACCCACTACAAAGCACCTCTTCCCATTGCAAGATAAATAGATCAAGTTGGCCAAACAAAACCCAAATATTTGAGAAGAATGTAACGCCCACGATGCAGCTATATCTCCCACGTGTCGAGGCATGACTTAGAGGCATAACCGCATTGTAGGTTTTGTCGCAAGAAGGGTCATCTTCACACAATCCCATGTAATGAACAAGAATGGGATAAAGAGAGTTGGCTTACAATCGCCACTTCACACAATACTTAAATAAATCATACATCAATCAGAGTACACACATAGACCGACTATGGTCAAAGCCAAAAGAAAAGAAGATAACCCAACTGCTAGATCCCCGATCGTCCCAACTGGGCTCCACTACTGATCATCAGGAAACGAAACATAGTAACGACCAAGTTCCTCGTCGAACTCCCACTTGAGCTCAGTTGCATCACCTGCACTGGTATCCTCGGCACCTGCAACTGTTTTCGAAGTATCTGGTGAGTCACGAGGACTCAGCAATCTCACACCCGCGAGATCAAGACTATTTAAGCTTATAGGAAGGAAAGGGTGGTGAGGTGGAGCTGCAGCAAGCACTAGCATGTATGGTGGCTAACATACGCAAATAAGAGCGAGAAGAGGAGCAACGGAACGGTCGTCAATTAGTAATGATCAAGAAGTGATCCTGAACTCCTACTTACGTCAAACATAACCCAAAAACCGTGTTCACTTCCCGGACTCCGCCGAAAAGAGACCATCACGGATACACACGCGGTTGATGCGTTTTAATTAAGTCAAGTGTCAAGTTCTCTACAACCGGATATTAACAAATTCCCATCTGCCACATAACCGCGGGCACGGCTCTCGAAAGTTTATACCCTACAGGGGTGTCCCAACTTAGCCCATTATAAGCTCTCACGGTCAACGAAGGATATTCCTTCTCCCGGGAATACCCGATCAGTCTCGGAATCCCGGTTTACAAGACATTTCGACAATGGTAAAACAAGACCAGCAACGCCACCCGATGTGCCGACAAATCCCGATAGGAGCTGCACATATCTCGTTCTCAGGGCAACACCGGATGAGACTAGCTACGACTAAAACCAACCCTCAAGTTTCCCCAAGGTGGCCCCGCAGGCAGCTCGGTTTGGACAAACACTCGAAGGAGCACTGGCCCGGGGGGGTCTAAAATAAAGATGACCCTTGAGTCTGCAGAACCCAAGGGAAAAGGGGATAGGTGGTAGCAAATGGTAAAACCAAGGTTGGGCCTTGCTGGAGGAGTTTTATTCAAAGCGAACTGTCAAGGGGGTCCCATAAATCACCCAACTGCGTAAGGAACGCAAAATCAAGGAACATAACACTGGTATGACGGAAACTAGGGCGGCAAGAGTGGAACAAAACACCAGGCATAAGGCCGAGCCTTCCACCCTTTACCAAGTATATAGATGCATTAATTAAGTAAGAGATATTGTGATATCCCAAAAATATCCATGTTCCAACATGGAACAAACTTCATCTTCACCTGCAACTAGCAACGCTACAAGAGGGGCTGAGCAAAAGCGGTAACATAGCCAAACAACGGTTTGCTGGAAAAGGTGGGTTAGAGGCTTGACATGGCAATATGGGAGGCATGACATAGCAAGTGGTAGGTAGCGCGGCATAGCAATAGAGCGAAACAACTAGCAAGCAAAGATAGAAGTGATATCGAGGGTATGGTCATCTTGCCTGAGATCCCGCTAGGAAGAAGAACGAGTCCATGAAGAAGACAAACGGATGTAGTCGAACGAATCCTCACAACTCCGGAACGAAACCGAAGGTAACGAGAGAAGCAACCCGGAAAGAAACAAACAACATAGTAAACAACCACCACATACACATGGCATGATGCACAAACAAGTATGATGCATGTCCGGTTTAATGAGGCATGGCATGGCAAAGGGCAACAAACAACACTACAAATTAAGTGGAGCTCAATATGCAATGAGTTGCATATTGACGAAACACCACATCAATTATTTAGTTCTCTCTCGGTTATGTACCCAACAATATTAAATGTTGATTAACATGGCAAGAGGTGAAGCATAAGTAAACTAACTATTTAGGCAAGTTTAAATGAGGCCGGAACAACAAATAACAATTCCGGAAAATCCCCACATGCATATTTTAGATTTGGTACTGTTCTGCCTAAAACCATATTTTATTGTTGTTAAACAGGAAAATAAAGTGCACCAAGTTAATCTATGCATTTTTCCACCCCATTTACATATAAAGTTTATTAAATTCCGAGCTACGGTTAATTAGTTATGAAATAAATCATTTTAACATGGCATTTAAACAAATTAAAGCAAACAGCAAGTTAAACATTTTTAACATAGATGAAAGTGGCAGATTATGAAACTAGATGAAAAACTAAGCATTTTGCATATATAAGTTGTTTTAATCCGATGCATGGTTTGTGAGATGTTAAATGCATGAACATGAGGGTTTTTCTGCAAAACAGTAAAACACTGGATAATGCTAAAATCGCTGGAACAGGGAAAAAAACATATCGGGCCGAATCTACTGGGCGCGGGACACCAGCAGTAGCAGAATCGGGCCAACAGGAATAGGCGTTGTGGGAGGCAGCTCACCATGGGCTGAGGCCCAGGTCGGTGGAGAGGTGGAAACAGGTTGGCGGATCTGGCGGCCCACGGCGTAGGCGAAGCAAAGGATGGCTCGCGCGGATGACGCGGCACTCATCCACGCTGGCGCTGGACCAAGTCAATGAGAGGGCAGCGCTAGTCGTCTCGTTCAACCACGGTCGAAGCTGAGGATGGAGCGGTGCGGCTGCAGCTTGGTGTTCGATCTGGAGCAGGCAAGACAGGAGGCGGCGCGATGCAGAGGACGCAGGGGAGCGGGACTTGGCGCTGGCGTCTCCCGGCGATGGCCGGCAGCGAGCGGAGCTTGGCAAGGCGGCGACCGAGGCGACGAACTGGAGGAGGTGCTCGGGCGGCTCGGTGGCTTGGCGAGGGGAGAGGTCAACGCGGGCGTGCGTCTCCTCGTTCGATGCAGGGTGAAACAGAAGGGCGGAACGGGCATCCCGCTTGCTCGTTCGCTCGAACCGAACGAGGCAGAGGCGTGGCTCTCGCCGGGAAGAAGCAGGACGGCGGGGACCCGAGGGCGCAGTGCGTCCAGGTCCGCGTCGGAGCAGGCGGCGTGGTGTGGACCCGGGTGCAGAAGTGGCGGACGCGGCTAGCGAACTCCATGGCGGGCTAGTTCCTACAGGCCAACGACGGCACGGGGATTAGAGAGAGAACCAGGGGAAACAAAGTGAGGAGGAGGAGAGGCACGGCCTTGGGACCTGGCGTCCATGGCGGAGGAGCTTCCGCGGGTGCTCGGGACGGAGTTGGTGGCGTGCGAGGCGGCAGCTGAGGCTGGGCGCGGCGACGAGGTGCTCGGGGACGCGGGGTGCTCGGGGCATGCTGGTTCCTCGGGCGCGAGGGATCGAGCGAGGAGGAGGGTTGCGGGATTGGGTGGATCGAGGGGAGGAGGTGGTTGGCCCTTGCTGAAAACGAGGGAGATGGTCGGGTCGGCTAGATCGGGAGGGATCCCGAGGAAAACGAAGTGGCAGCGGCGCGAGGGAAGGGTGCATGGGACAGGCTAGGACTAGGGTTTAGGCTGATATATATAGCGAGGGGATTAGGGTAGGGTTATCTGGACCCTCCGATCGGATCGGACGGTCGAGAATAAATAGGTAGGGAGAGTCTAAATAAGAAACGGAGAGGTTTTATAGATGTTTGGGGATGATCCGGACCCAACGGTAACGAAATTCCTGTTCGGGTTCGGGACAACTTCGGACGCGCACACAAGGGGGTTTTGAGAGAGATAGACAAGGACAAAGGGCCGAAAAAAGTAAATGGAGACAAAGAGAGCAAGAGGCAACTACGAACGTCTACAAGTTTTATAAAAAACATGCGGATGCAATATGCATGATGACATGATGAAATGCAACAACAAATAAAACACACGGCAACAACGAAATAACTGGAAGGCTTCTGGAGCGTCGGTCTCGGGGCGTCACAAAGAAATACGAGGCTATAAGCAATCATGCATATAAGAGATCAAAGAAACTCAAATAACTTTCATGGATATAAAAAGATAGATCTGATCATAAACTCAAAGTTCATCGGATCCCAACAAACACACCGCAAAAAGAGTTACATCATATGGATCTCCAAGAGACCATTGTATTGAGAATTCAGCGAGAGAGAGGAAGCCATCTAGCTACTAACTACCAACTCGAAGGTCTACAAAGAACTACTCACGCATTATCGGAGAGGCACCAATGGGAGTGGTGAACCCCTCCGTGATGGTGTCTAGATTGGATCTGGTGGTTCTGGACTCTGCGGCGGCTGGAATTGATTTTCGTCGACTCCCCTAGAGTTTCTGGAATATTTGGATATTTATAGATCAAAGAGGCGGTCCGACGGGCACCCGAGGTGGGCACAACCCACCAGGGCGCGTCTGGGCCTCCTGGCGCGCCCTGGTGGGTTGTGCTCCCCTCGGAGCACCCCCCAGGCGCAACCTTGGCCCATTAGGTGTCTTCTAGTCCAAAAAAATCTCCGTGAAGTTCCGTTGCATTTGGACTCCGTTTGGCATTGATTTCTTGCGATGTAAAAAACATGCAGAAAACAACAACTGACACTTGGCACTATGTCAATAGGTTAGTACCAAAAAATGATATAAAATGACTATAAAATGATTATAAAACATCCAAGATTGATAATATAACAGCATGGAACAATAAAAAAATATAGATACATTGGAGACGTATCAGTTACTCAGACACGAACAAAAACAGAGTCCAAGCCGATCTCAGGGAGGTCTCAGGCAGGCAAATTTGGTCCAGGACACGAACCAAACAGCCTCTATATTTCAGGTGCGCGCATTAACGTTGAGACTAATATTATTGAAGTAATGACACCGGAGGAGCACATAGAAGAGACCTTCTAGAACACTGCAAAACCCTGAAAAGAAGTAGGTACGTAGTATGGTAAGTAAGCCAACTCCAAAAGTTTCATAAAAGTACTTTTTGTTCATTTCGGAATATATAAAAAATTAGAAAAATAATAAACAATCAGGAAAGTGCACGGGGAAGCGACAAGCCTAGGGGTGCGCCTCCCGAGCGCGGTCCTTGTCCTCCTCCATGGCGCTGCCGCCACCGAGAAGATGCGCGCTCCTCCTTTGTCCATCCTGATGAGATTCTCGCGGTGGAAGCGGCCGAAACGGACCCAATTGTATTAGCGAGCGTTTTCGGGTGGTTTGTGCAATTTTGTTGGTTGCATGAAATATTTTTACAAGATCTGTTTTGCCGGAACAAAAGTCATATTGTAAAAATACGAAAAAGTGTTTTGTGGAATCATGTAAACCGATTTTTACGAAACGGGGTATAATGAATCTGCTATAGATGCTCTAAGAGTTTTTAAAATACAAGTAAACGAGTTGTACCCGTACGTGTCGACGGTAACACAACTCACCACACCGCTCTAGCATGACACAGTGTCGTGTCCAAGATGATACTCTTTCCGATCCATATTACTTGTTTTAGATTTATTTAGATATGAAGCACTAGAATTTAAATCATATTTTAACAGTTTTTTAGAAAACCAACAAAGTTATTAATCTCACCAATAGAAACCGGCGCGGTGAAGACCTCTGGTACGAATCAAAGTCCGATGGACGGTTCAAATGTGACTATGACCCAGTTCTTTTGGCCGATTCTCCCATAGTCTTGAGAATCGGCCCTCCACCCAGCTCCTTCTAGAATATTGAACCCATACTTTTTTTACAATCCGTGGTCGATTTTTCCATAATCTTGAGAATCGGCCCTCCACCCAGCTTCTCTCAGAATCTTGAACCCATACTTTTTTTACAATCCGACTAGGCTCTCCACCCAACTTCTCCTAGAATCTTGAAGGAAAAAGTCCATTTTAAACCCTGAATTTGTAGGTGTTCCGTGAATGAACCTTCAAGTCAAAATCCCGGTCGATTGCACCCTGAACTATGCAATCCCGGTCTAAATTAAACCCTGGCTACAGTTAACCGGGATTTGTCTAGCTGATGGGCCAAGGAGCGGCATGTCAGCAACTCAACGCACAGGCTTGATAGACTGGGCCGGCCCACCAACCCGCCCGTTGTTTCGTTTCCTTTTCCGCGCGACAAAAAATGTTGGGCCAAGGAGCGGCATGTCAGCAACTCAACGGACAGGCTTGATAGACTGGGCAGGCCCACCAACCCGCCCGTTGTTTCGTTTCCTTTTCCGCGCGACAAAAAAATGTTGAAATTCAACAGAGAGTACCAGGACTCAATCCCACGACCGCGGAGACCAACCAAGAGCCATTAGCCACTACACCACGAACAACAACCTGAACATCACAGTGCAGAAATATATAAGAATAGACAGCAGCGTTGAGATTGGAAAACATTTTCAAAAACATTTCTTGAAAATTGCGAGCAGTTTTAAGATGCCGCACTTTTTTGTATTCCATATTTTTGGAAAAGTGAAGGTGTTTTGTAATTCTGATTTCAAAATGAAACATGAACAAAATTTGCAAACCGGAAATAGATTCCAAAAACGTGAACAATTTTCAAAAAAAAAACTGAAAAACAAACAAATTACGAAAAACACGAACACTTTTTGAGATTGTGAACAGTTTTTAGTATTTTTAGAAAATATATAACAGGAATGTTTTTAATTTAGCGACAAAAAAAGTTAAAACAGAAACTTTTTTAAAAAGCGCACAAAATTTGTATTGTACGCATTTTGGACACGCGAACAAAAATGAAAAGGTGGTGGAACATAATTCAAACTCGCGGCAAATATATGATAGCATTTTTAAAAAAATATTAATAAATGAACATTTTTGTAATATATGTTGAACAAAATTGGAATAAATATTCAACAATTGTGCGATATACACTGAACAAATTTCTAATACAAGATGAACATTTTTTTAAATGAGTGAATTTTTTGGAAATTACTGTGAACATTTCCTTAATATACGCAATGAACTTTGTATATATACATGAAAAACAAAAAAAAGATAGTAAAGAAAAATATGCACGAACACTTTTTCAATTTTACAGTTTCTTTTTCAAAATCTATGAATTTTTTTCCCAAATCCGTGGACTTTTCTTTTGAAAACCCGTGAACTTCTTTCAAAATTGTTGAACCTTTTCTAAATCCGTGATTTGTTTTCAAAATTTGTAAACTATTTTTATTTTTGAAATTCTAGTTCAGAAGTTTCTTTTTTTTCGATCAAACAGCACCAGCATGGGGTCTCGTGTTCGAGCAGAGTTTTTTTTTTTTGCTTTTTAACGAAAAAATTATGCGGGCCGGCCCAGCAGGGAGTAACGCCCTTTGCGAATTTTTGTTTCTTAATTGAAAAAAACTAAAGGGCCCAGCAGGAGCTGGTGTGCGCCCTCTGCGAAATGTCCGAATCCCGGCCATCTAAACGACCCGAAGGTTCGATTTAGACCGGGATTGTATAGTTCAGGGTGCAATCGACCGGGATTTCGACTTCGGGTTCATTTCGCCGAACCTCTACAAATTCAGAGTTTAAAATGGACTTTTTTCAATCTTGAATCCATACTTTTTTTACAATCCGGGTTCAAGATTCTGGAAAAAAGCTGAGTGGAGAGCTGATTCTCAAGATTACCGGAGAATGGGCAAAAAAAACTGGGCCTATGTGGAGAGGTACCACACCCACACGTCTGACTGATGGCACGAATCGGCGGCGACGGGGGACACGCGCCGCTCGTCGATCCGGGTTGGCTGTGGTTGAGCCGCGCCGCACGTCCCGGACCACTCCCCCTCGGCGCCAAGCTCCCCGATATCTCCCCTCTCGCTCTCGCCTCAAGTTTCCAGAGCCCCCCTCCCCTGGTCCCCCGCGGTCATCTCCAACAATGGCGACGGCTCACCTCAGCCCGGCGCTCGCGGTCTCATCGTCGCGCCACCCAACCTCCAAACACGGCCAGCCGCCCGTCTTCGCGCAGCCAGGCGGCACAGCGGTGCTGCGGTCTTGCTCGCTTCCCTTGTCCTCGAGACTCGCCGCATCGGGTCGAGGTGGGTGGCGGTTCGCGGCGGCAGTGGAGCCCAGGACCGCGCAGCAGGAAAAGGCCGAGGCCTCCTCGAGGCTGGTCCTCGTCGTCGGCGGAACCGGCGGCGTAGGTAGGAGATCAGCTCCTCTTTGCTGCTCTTAATTGCTTATATTCTTTTCTCGAGAAAAGTTCCGTACATTGTTGGTATCCACGGATGAGTTCGTAGCGACGGGTGTCAGCTCATAATTCGATTAAGAAATTACTGAAGCCTGCCTCTTTTTTTTTATTTGTATAAACTAATTTTAGTTTGTGAGAGGAACAAGATTGTCGGGTGTGTCCTCGAAAGGTCAACTTCGACACAAAATGGCGTGGCCGCCCGCCTAATAAATGTCAGTTGTTTTGTGCCTCTGTTTTACGAAAAAGGGTTTTCCCGTTTTATATTACTTATAAAGCAACGGCACCAAGCATCCAACAACAAGTCAAGACAGGTTCAAGTTCAATGAAGTCTCAAATAAGGGCTGGGGGCATAGCAAAACAAACCCCAAACATAAAAGAAAACATGTGCTAATCCGGCTCCGGAGGGGGTGGCAGTGGTGGCGACGCTAACACCGATGCAGAGGAGCGAAGACCCGTGATGATGGAGTTGATGATGTCCCGATCGCGCCGCTTGCTAAGCGGTCTCTATAGCTGTGAGAGGCCACACATTTTGTAGATTGCGTTAGTCACACGGCACGGGATCACGCGTTCGATGACTAGTTTATTGAGGATGCACCAAAGGGTCCACATGAGGGTACCCATAGCCACCCAAGGGGGCACGTCTAGGGTCGGGGAGCCTAAGGATCTCCCCAAACATGTTCGGAAGGTTGTCATGGCACCAATCACCACCAACAACCTCCCGGAAACAGCTCCAAAGGAACCGAGCCGCTGGGCACCGGAAGAAAATGTGGTTGGAGTCTTTTGGTACAATGCAAATGGGGCAAAGGCCGTCCCCGGGGCCATTTCGCTTACGCACCTCCGTGCCCGAAGGCAGACGGCCGCGAACCCATTGCCAAAGGAATATGCAGATTTTCATAGGGAGCTTGATCTCCCATATCACCGAAAGCTCAATAGCCTAGGAGTGGGCACAATAGCCTGGTACAAGGACTTTGTGGAGAACCTGCCATTGGGCTCAGGGAATCGGGCTCAAGGGAGGGGGTGTGTAAGGCAATACACTCGAGCAGCTCCTTCCATTGTGCGTGCTCCGCCGCCCCAAAGGTACGCCGGAAGGCAATAGAGCCTAGGTCAGCTAATGCCACGCCCACAGTAAGCTGTGGGCGGGCGCATATAGAGAATAATGCGTAAAACCGCTCCGCAAAGGGTCTAGTTCCGGACCGCCTATCCAGCCAAAATAGGGTACCGGAACTAGTGCCCACCTTAATGGAGGTCCCAATACGTAGAATCGGCAAAAGTTGGATAACTGATTGCCAAAACTGGGACCCTCCCGTTCTAGAGACGAATGCCAGTGGTTGCCTACGCAGGTACTTTGCGCGGATAATCTCCAGCCAAAGTCCACCTTCTCCGGTCTGAATGCGCCAGAGCCACTTGGAGAGGAGGGCAATATGTTTCACCTGAAATTCACCTGTAACCAGCTGCGATTTCTTTCTCTTCCCTACAATTTTTGTTTGCCATCAGGAGTTTTGTGCAAGCGATCTAAACATGCTAGTTTTCTATAGGTATACTCCTTTCTGCTTTGCATCTCTAGTTTTCTATAGTTCCCTATATTATTATCCTGCCGTTACAGTTTTCACAGTTACTTGACGAATTTGGGCTAGATATTGATCGTGTAGGATCCTTGTAGGTCAGTTGCTGGTAGCATCTTTGCTGAGCAGGAAAATTAAGACAAGGCTGCTCCTAAGAAACCCTGAAAAGGCAGCGTCCTTATTTGGCAAGCAGGATGAGAGTGTTTTGCAGGTAATCTTACATCAACAGCTTCAGCATTCTATTTTCTCCAAACTGTGACTTCCTTATACGAGTCTCCTTTTTTACAGGTTTATGAAGCGGACACGAGAAATGCTGACGGTTTGAATCCAGAAATGTTTGAGGTTGCCCTCTTCTACTTATTTATTTTGAAGCTGAATCCATGAATAATTGTTCGACCATCTATGTATGCATAATTGAATAAATCAAAATATAGGGTCTATTTTCATAGGGAGTTACACATGTGATCTGTACTACTGGGACTACAGCATTTCCATCAAAACGCTGGGATGGGGATAACACTCCTGAACGTGTCGGTACGTACTGCCCAAGATTCTGCACTTAACTTAGGTCTACTGAAATTGATTATTCGTTTACCATATGGCAATCCAAAGATTTGGGGCAAGGATAATCCTGGGAGCCTATAAATCTCTCCCGTTCCCTGTAATGGTTCTGGAACTGATGTATTTCCGTTGTCATGCAATGGAAAGGGGGTTAGCCCGGTTCAAAAAAAGAAAAAGTCTTCCGCTGTGGAGAAAATAAATATCGAATTGTGACAGTTGCAGAATGCTGATAATTAATAAATTGTAAGAAAATTGAAATCTCAACATTCATTTTCAGAGCTTATTATGCATATTTTTTTTTAATCATGAACATGCTTATGGCACATCATTTGCCATTCGTGGCCCAGAAGTGTTTATTCAATTGTTGTAAATTGATAGAGCCAGACCATCTTTAGCACATGTATAGCACTAGTTATGAACTCATGGGTGTGGATACAATGTTCTATCACTTATTACTGATGACACGCTATTTAACGTGTCTAGATTGGGATGGCGTCCGAAATTTTGTGAGTGCCATGCCACAGACGGTCAAGAGACTGGTTTTGGTGTCATCGATTGGTGTTACAAAATATAATGAAATACCATGGAGGTATACCTTATAACTCTGATGAAGAACTATGGCATTGTACAATTGATACACATTATTATGTCCAAGTTGTGGAACTTGTGATGAGGAACAATAGAGAGAGGGAAAAGAAAAAGAAAATCAGAAGTCAAACCCATTTGACTACTTCCAGATACTCCCTCCGGTCCTTTTTATTCCGCATATTAGATTTGTGTCAAGTCAAACTTTGCAAAGCTTGACCAAATTTATATTAGAAAAATATCAACATCTACAATATCAAATATATATACTATGAAACTACATTTCGTAATGAATCTAATAATGTTGATTTAGCATTTTGAATGTTGATAACTTTTTTCTGTAAGTTTGGTCAAATTAGAGATATTTGACTTCGGATAAAACTTATATGCAGACTAAAAAGGACCGAAGGGAGTACTTTCTACTCCAGTCTAATATTTGCTTGTTTTCTTAGCTTTAGCCACTGTTTTCTAGTCTTCTAGCTCTGAGTAGAATGCTAAATTTTCAGTACTCCCTGCGATCCATATTAATTGTCGCTAAAATGGATGTATCTAGAACTGAAATACGTCTAGATACATCCGTTTTAGCGACAAGTAATATGGATCGGAGGGAGTAATGTTTTGTAGAGTGTTTTAGGTATAACTAGAAGTTGAGGTGTGAAGGCTTCACAAAGCCTATAAATAGAGGTCCCCACCTCTAGTTTGTAACCTGGCTATGTACCCCACTATCTATAATAAAACTTGGTGTTCTTATCAAAGATCTTGGACTAGATCTTGTGCTCTAGTAGTTTTGGACTGAACTTCTGCTGCTACATTGGCCTATATTCACCTCTAGAGCGATATCTAGCGCATCACGTTGAAGTAGTTCCTTCAACACTAGTGTCGTACACTTTGTAGCAGCAAGGTGGAGTTGTTCCTCCACAACCGTGTGCTGCTTCAACTTGTCATCAATTGTTATGTGGACCAGCCCATCAAACGTGGAGTCTTATCCCTTAATTAGATTCCTGGTTGATTAAGCATCTCTGTTAGGAAAGAGTCCACTCAGTTTAGAGATTGTATTGGAGTTTAAATAGATTTACCGGCTTGTTGGCCAAGGTTGTCTGTTATATAAAGTGGCCGACCCCTCTCAATAAAGGAGAGAAGAATATTGTCGTTTACTTTCATCTACTTTTGAGTAATTAGGGTTAGGTCAGTAGTATATTCTTCCATCAATTGCCTCTAAACAAAAGTTTTTTATATTTCGTGTGATATCCTGAAATTAGACATTTTCACTGAAGTGCCACAACCTGTTTATAGATGCAAAATTTGTTTTAGTAATTACTTTCTGTTACTGTTGGCCAGTGTATGTTTTAGTGTAAGACATGCATGCTTGTTTTTCCAATTTAAGTCTCTGCATTTTACTTGGATATTTAGTTCTGGTTTAGCTTTACACCGGTTTCTTTATCGTGTACTCCCTCCGTTCACTATTATAAGATGTTCTAACATTTTTCTAAATCAGATGTATGTAGACAAGTTTTGGCGTGTTTGTTCACTCATTTCAGTTCATACGTAGTCTATATTGAAATATCTAAAACATCTTATAATAGTGAATTGAGGGAGTACAATAAATCTGTTTATCCTTACCTCATACTAGTACGCATTTGCAGTATCATGAACCTCTTTGGTGTGCTTAAATACAAGAAGATGGCAGAGGACTTTGTCCGCAATTCAGGCATACCTTTCACGATCATCAGGTTAAATATTATGTACATACAAGGAATAATCCATGGGCTCATTTCTGGACATGTTTTTTTTTTCTGATATGATACTAGCTGGTTGCAGGCCGGGGAGATTAACAGATGGGCCCTACACTTCGTATGACCTGAACACACTTGTTAAGGCTACAGCTGGAGAAAGACGAGCAGTTGAGATAGGCCAAGGTCCCTCTCCATTTGATGATGAACTACTTCTCTTACTAAGCTCTTTTATGCTCGTAACATTTGGTCATTATCTTATTTCGAAAGGATTGTCTTACCTTATTAGGTGACAAGCTTGTGGGAGAAGCGAGCAGATTGGTGGTGGCAGAAGCATGTATCCAAGCTTTAGATATTGAATCTACCCAAGGAAAAATATACGAGATTAGTTCGGTGAAGGTACTCATGCATGCTTCAGACGTGATGTTAACTTGTGCTTTAAACCTTTGCTTGCATTGTCAATTTATTTTTATCCTGTTATTCAGTTGGACTCATGGCGTGAATTTTGTTAGCCAACTAGCGTTACACATCAGACCTTGCTCAAAATGAATCGTTGTTTATTTTCCTACTTACCAATTGAAATTTCCTTTTCTTCCGACTGATATGGCTTTTTCTTTTCCGAATGACTGATATGGCAAATGATGTGGTGCAGGGCGAAGGACCTGGGAGCGACCAGGAGAAATGGAAGCAACTATTTGCAGCTGCTGAATCGAACTAGTGGCACTCTGAAGCACAGAGTGCAGTGCATTTTAATTTATACACTGTAGTGGAATTCCATACAAGGGCAGTAGCAGTCAGTACATACATAGGTGCAGAGTTGTCATTGTCGCGGGATTTGGAAACGACCTGCAAACAATCGAGCATAGTACTATGTGCTTCATCCATGCTATGCGCACAGGCTTAAAAATGGGAGAATATCATACGGATACCGATATTTGGTGGAAACCGGTATGTTTGTCCTTGTTTAGCCACTCATGGGCTGAATTTGGATACAGATTTGTGTGTGAATAGTAGATATATTACATTGTATAGAGGTTTCGTCATTTAATTCGGATAGAAGGGAGTATATTTTTTCTTTTTGCCTTGCGAGGATAATACTAGTAGATAGATTTTCTTTGTTTTTTGAGAAACACAGTAAGGGCATCACCAACGCGGACGCTCAAACTGCCCGTATCCATATGGACAGCGCGGTCAGGACGGATAGAGGCGTTTTGAGGGCAGACTGCGCGGTTTGGATGTTCTTTTTCCCGCAAACTGGAAGCAAGGGGTGGGCTTTGCGTCTGGATCGCTGTCACTTCAGTGTTTGACAACCTTGGCTCACCCAAAACTCTATTCCTTGCCCGTGCCATTTCTCGTCTGAAGCGACTCGACGTATGGACCGTATTTCTCGTCTGAAGCGACTCGACGTATGGACCGTTGTCTTGCCTGCATTTGACAATCCTGGCTCACCCAAAACTCTATCCCTTGCCCGCATCATTTCCCACTTGAAGCAACTCAGCATTCATACCGTTCTAGAGCGGCACACTTCACATTGATGCTGGCCCAGAGCAGACGTGACCTTTACTAGTGTTGGCATTGAAGTGGCTCGCTGATCGAGAACGTCGCCCGCTGCGTTTGTCGGGGTTACGATCCTGACAATGAGTATTAGGGGTATGAAAGAGTGGTAGAGCCTACCTATGGCACAAGTGTAACACTCGGCGTTTAGGAGTTCAGGCCCCTCTCCGAGGAGGCAACAACCCTACATCTCGTGCCTCGAGACTCGTTTTCTTTGGGGGGTATGATTACAGAGAATGCTTAATTTAACCCTTACTCTGGAGGAGGAGGAGGAACGCTTATATAGAATGCGCCGCCTCAACTCCCACGTCGCCAGGGTGATTAATGCCCATAACTACGGCAGTTACAGGTAACGGTAGCTATGGCTCTACTTAAAGTTCAACTTAAGACTACTCGACCATTGCAGCTCCCATGTCGTCTCTCCACCTCCCTTGTCCGAGTGATGGTGGTCATGCTGACTGGAGGGTTGGCGTCCGAGTGTTGTCGATGCGTCCGAGTGGACTTCCTGTTGTATGCATCCGAATGCTCATATGGTCCAGAGTGGTAGGTGACCTCATCATTAGCCCCTGAATCGGTTGAGGTTTCGTAGGGCAAATGGACTGAGCTCTTCGATTAAGCCCGAGTGCTTCTGGGGCACTCAGAATATGTTTCCGAACAGTAGCCCGCTGCGCCTTGGACGAAAGCACAACAGATTCTGGACTAAAGGGTTCCCTGAGTGACCGGGTGTTATTGACCGCCGAGTAAAACTTGCTGGCATTCATGTCTCTCCAGGAGAGATAGACTTGAGTTTCGAGTGTGGACATGCCATAAAAACTCGAGTGGCGATGCCGACGCATGGTCTGACTCTCCGGGGAGATGCCACTCCATATCCCTGGGGAACGCCAGTGCAGGCCATCTTCGAGCCAAGCTTACGAGTCATGCGCCTTGGAGCTTAGTGGAAGGGCCAAGTCAACCCGCCGAGGGGCGTCAAGCTCGTCTCATAGCGAACCTGAAGGTGACTTCAATCAGGTGTTTTACGTGTCCGAGTGCACGGGTCCCGCGGAGGGTGGTCAGTCGGACTGACAAATGTCCTTTAGGAAAGGGATGGTGGGTGATCAATCGGATTGATTTCCCGCAGAAATCATGGGATTCAAAATTGAGTGCGCGCGTGCAGAAGTGGTAATGTCGTAGCTTAGTGGCGAAAGTGGGGCACGACACCTTGGTTTTCGTCCCGAAATTCGCCACGTGCCACATTTACTCTGTGCGTGCTGCCGTCACGGGCGCGGTTGATCCAGGGATCTGTGGCTGGAGATCCGCGGTGTGATTTTTACTAGAGGTATAAAAGGTTTTTGGGCTAGGGTTATTTCCTCAGATCCCCCTTCCCTCCTTGACTCCTCCGCTCCCCTTCTCCACCCGACCACTCCCTTGCCAACAGAGCACTCAAGGCCATGGCGAAGGCAGAGAAGGCAAAGAAGGCCGGGAAGGCCATTTCCTCCACTTCAGGCGCTCCGGCTGGCGGCGCATCGGGGGATTGGATCCCTTCGTGCGTCTCAGCCAAACGGCTGGAGGAGCTCGCCACGGAGGGGCTCATTCCGGCGGATGGATGGAGGCGTCCAAAGGCGGGTGAGGTGGAGCCGGCGCCATAGGAGGACGAGCGCGTCCTCCTGGTGGCTCACATTGAACGAGGTTTCTCGATGCCTCCTCATCCTTTCTTCTGAGCCTCTTTGGACTATTTTGGGGCGCAACTCCATCATCTCCCTCCAAATGTCGTTGTCCACCTCTCGGCTTTTATTTCCCTTTGCGAAAACTTCGTTGGTTGCCACCCACATTGGGGTCTCTTCAAGCACATCTTCACATGCCGGTTGATGACCATGAAGAAGGATCCGTCGACTGGTGCGAAGACCCATGTCACCTAGCTATGCGGAGGTTCGGGATCCAGCTCAGGGGTGGCAGTGCCTTCCCAAAGATGAGCTTTCCCGACTCCATCAAGGGGTGGCAGGGGAGTTGTTTTTATTGGAGGGATGTCTCTGGAGCCAACAACCATTCGGGCCTTCCTCTGTACTCGGCGGAGAGGTTAAGGGCTCCCGAGTCCCTCATAATGACGAAGGAGGAGAAGACGGAGGTGAGAATCCTAGCCAGCGCCTTGGTTGGGGTCGTGAACATAGACGTCAATGGGACAGATCTGCGGGAGACATTCCTTAGTCGGCGGATCCAACTGCTGCAGGCCAGGGCGCATCCCATGTGGACGTATGAGGGTCCAAATGACCCCACTCAGGTGCACCCAGATGAGCTCGCCGAGAAGGACGTGGGTGCCAAGATCAGAGCCATCACTTGCGCTCGTGACAATCCACGGGGGGCCAGGAGCGTGCCCCCGTATGCCAAGGACACACCGCCGATTGAGGTAATCCTTTTCCCAACCAGTCGGATTGTTATTAGGTTATTTCTTGCGCATTGGACTTCGGTTTTGTGGCGTCTTTGTTTCTTCAGAGTTTCCAACAGCTGATCTCCGAAATACTGGTGGTCGACCGGTCGACGGAGGACGTGATAAGTGACACAGAGTGACAGTACTAGGAGGAGGACGATGACGATGATGAGGATGAGAGCACCGAGGAGGGGAAGGAGGCCGAGTCTTCGCCGTCATCTGAGGGCCCCAGGGAGCCCCGCTCCAAGGCGCAACATGACCCGAGTGGCAAGGCGGGAGGGGCTCAGTAGCCGACTGCCTCAGGCCATATGACGCGTAGCTCGAAGCGCGGGCGTGCTGAAGCGGAGAGCTCCGCCGAGAAGCAGCCCATACAGCCCAAGCAGATTGCCTCAGGCCTCGTAAAGCCGTTGTGCCCCGGATCAAAGGTGGTAGTGCGGCGGCGTCGACGTAAGTGTTCTTGACAAGTCTTCATCCATTGTCATCTTGACTCAGCTGACGGCCGAGTGATATTGTGTTTTGCATCAACGAGCGACGGCGTCGTTGTATCCGAACGCCCCCAAGCAGAATCAGGACAAGACCGATACGGCGGACGTTGCCACCTCCAAAGGTACGGTCACGCTAGTTGATTTTGACTTCTGGATTTCCATCCCATTTACTTTTATTGATACATTAATATGTGTGTTTGCGCAGCGCCAACTGAGATCATCTAGTTGGACGGCGACAATAAGGTCGACGCGCCCAACCCGGAGGCTAACAAGGGGGTGGCGACCAACGTCAACGTGGTCATGCAGGAGGCCTCTCCTCGCCGAGTGGAGCATGTTTCACCTGCCAAGACTGCCACGAGACCCACCAGACCGAGTCTCCTGGCCCAGGGGCAGCTCTGCACCCATGACCACCACAGTTCTGACACCAAGGCCTGCGCCGCACCACCGTCGACCTTCGTCACTGTCTACCCCATGTACCATGTCCCAGAAGACCAAGTGGGGGTGAGCAAGGAGGCTCTCATCTAGGTGAAGCTGATGTGTGAGTGGTTGAAGGATGCGTACGACGCCAGCGAGGCGCTGCAGACCAATGTCCGAGTAAGTACCATTGTGTGTATGATTTCCAGTCAAAGTTTTTGAATTTCTTTTTCTTCTTCATGCTCCGAATGGATGATAGTATTCCTATTAGTGGGTTTGCACGGGGCACACCCACTGGGTGTTTATTTTCTAGTGGGGGCACACTGAGTGCATCCACTGGGTGTAGTCCCCGCCGTCGACAGGAGTCTTAGAGCTTAAGTTTTTCTACACCATCGTCCCACTCGGATTTAGATAGGGTGTTTCCGAGTGTTTTTGGTTCCAATGGGGGTATGCTGAGTGCACCCACTGGGTGTAGTCCCCGAGGCTGCCATCGACTGGGAGCAGTCGGCGGGAGTCTTAAAGTTTCTGGCGTCTTTGCCCCGAGGCTGATTGCCAATCGTTTTTATTTGTTTTTTGTGAACTATCCAATTGGATGTTCTATAGTGGGGGCACACCGAGTGCACCCACTAGGTGTAGTCCCCGAGACTGCCTGCGATTGTGGGCAATCGGAGGCAGTCTTCAAAACTTTCACCTCTTGTGTTGCACTTGGAGTGCGTCACCACACTCGGCTGACCGAGTGGGCCTGTCCTCGATCTTCTTCGTTGCCGACTTGGTGGTCAGCCGAGTGATCTAGGACCAGTGTATTGTTGTCTTCGATCTTCTTCATTGCTGACTCGGTAATCAGCCGAGTGATCTAGGACCAATGTGTTGTTGTCCTCGATCTTCTTCATTGCTGACTCGGTGGTCATCCGAGTGATCGGAGGCCAGTGTGTTGTTGTCCTCGATCTTCTTCATTGCTGAATCAATAGCAATCTAGTGTTTGAGGGTTTCATTTTGGTCTTGTTCATTTCTTTCGACTGACTGTCTTCTTATCTGGTAACAGAGGGCCTGCGAGTTAGGATCTCACTACGCCGCCTTGGAGAAGGAAGTGATATCGCTCGAGTGGACCTGGAGCCGAGAAGCACAAGAGTTCCTGATACGTCTCCAACGTATCTATAATTTATGAAGTATTCATGCCATGTTTACAACAATCCTATGTGGTTTTGGTATGATTTGAATGGAACTAACCCGGACCGACGCTGTTTTCAGCACAACTACCGTGGTGTTGTCTTTTGTGCAGAAATAAAAGTTCTCCAAATGCAACAAAACTTATTGACAAACTTTTTGGAACAAAAGAGGCACTAGAAGCTTCGTGGGAGGACCAGAAGGTGAAGGAGGTGGCCACTACCCACCAGGGTGCGCCAGAGGCCTTGGCCGTGTGCTTGTGGGTAGTGGGCCCCTCGAAGCCCATCTGGTTGTGAGAACGACGCCGAAGAATCCTATAAATACAAAAAACTCCAGAAATAACCCTAGATCAGAAGTTCCACCCCTGCAAGCCTCTGTAGCCACAAAAAACCCAACCTGGACCCTGTTCTGGCACCCTGTCAGAGGGGGAAATCATCACCGGATGCCATCTTCATCATCCCGACGGCCACCATGATGAGGAGGGGATAGTCCATCCTCAGGGCTGAGGGTTTGTACTAGTAGCTATGTGTTAAATCTCTCTCTCTCTCTCTCTCTCTCTCTCTCTCTCTCTCTCTCTCGCTCTCGCTCTCTCTGTCTCGTGTTCTTGCTTTGGCACGATCTTGATGTATCACGAGCTTTGTTAATAGTTGGATCATATGGTGTTTTCCCCTCTCTATCCTGTTGTGATGAATTGAGTTTTTCCTTTGAGATTTCATTATTATTGGGTTGAATACTTTTATGAATTTGAGAAGACTTTTATGTATGTCTTGCTATGAATACCCATGGTGACAATGGGGTATCATATTGATTCACTTGATATATGTTTTGGCACTCAACTCGCGGATTCCCGAGGTGGCATTGGGGTAATCTAGGATAGGGGTCGATGCACGTTCTTGTCTTTGTTTCTCAGGTAGAAATCTTGGGGCACTCTTTGAGGTTCTTTGTGTTGGATTGAGTATTATGAATATAAAATTATTTGGTGTTATCTTAGTACAAACTCTTGATAGACCGATCGGAAAGGATAACTTGGTGTTATTGTAGTACGAACTCTGGATAGATCGATCGGAAAGGATAACTTGGTATTATTTTAGTACGAACTCTTGGATAGATCGATCAGAAAGAATAGCTTTGAGGTGGTTTTGTACCCTACCAATAATTTCTTCTTATGTTCTCCGCTAGATAGAAACTTGGAGTGATTCTTCATCGCACATCTAGGGATGGTTATATGATCCAATTATATTAGCATTGTTGAGAGATTGCACCAGTGAAAGTACGAACCCTAGGCCTCATTTTCAAGCATTGCAATACCGTTTGTGCTCTATTTTATCAATTGCCACCTTGTTGTTTTTTATTGTTCCTATTACAAAAATCAATATATAATATCATTACTACGCTTGTATCACCATCTCTTCGCCGAGCTAGTGCACTTATACAAATTTCCATTGTATTTGGTGTGTTGGGGACACAAGAGACTTTTTATTATTTGGTTGCAGGGTTGTTTGAGAGAGAGCATATTCGTCCTACGCCTCCCACGGATTGATAAACCTTAGGTCATCCACTTGAGGGAAAATTGCTACTGTCCTACAAAACTCTGCGCTTGGAGGCCCAACACGAGTCTACAAGAATAAAGTTGCGTAGTAGACATCAAGCTCTTTTCTGGCGCCGTTGCTGGGGAGGTGACTGCTTGAAGGTATATCTTTAGATCTTGCAATTGAATCTTTTGGTTTCTTGTTTTATCATTAGTTTGTTTTATAAAAAAAAGTACAAAAAATGGAATTGAGGTTGCGTCATACTTCCTCCATTTTTATACAAGGCCACAAACTCATATTACAGATACCAAGGTAAAATTTAATGCATACTTTGGAAGCCAACCTTTATTTTTGTTTATTGGGATCATTAATACGCATCATGCATGTAAGGAAACCGAGTGGAGGAAGTAGCTAGTATCATTATAACGGCATGATGCAAGTATTTAACAGGTTGCTAGTACGAGGAAATATCATTAATTTTTTCCTCGATTACTGTCGGTGGCCTTGTATAGATGCAAAACGTATATTCCATAGTGGCCTTGTATAAGTAAATGGAGGGAGTATTATTCATCTTTATAATGTCTTTCGTGATAATGATGGAAAGGAAAATTGTGCTCAATTGTTAGAAGAAGAATTCAATAAAATGTTTGGCATAAATGATGAGAATGATTGCAATGTTGCTAGTATGTATTCTTTGAATATCCATGATGTTAATGATATGCAAGGCCATAAGCTTGGGGATGTTATATTTGATGAAGATGATATTTTTAGTCCCCCAAGTTTTGATAAGAATATTTATTATGATGATTGCATGCCTCCTATTTATGATGATTATATTGATGAAAGTGGGTTTGGAAGAGTGTCAACTCTAGGTAATAATGATCCCACTATTTTGGAGGGTGTTGAATCTTATTCTAATGGTAAAAGTGGATTTGGAGAGGTCATGCCTTTATTTAGTGATGATTCCACTATTTTGGAAGAGGTTTCAATTGACTATGACAAAAAATTCCTACCTATGATGATTATGGTGATGACATATATGTTATAGAGAATAATTATAACCATGAAACAAGTCATCATGACTTTAATTTACAATCACGTGTTATTTTGTTGAGTTTGCTCCCACTACTATTCATGAGAATAAATTTGCTTATGTGGAGAGTAATAAAATTCTTATGCATGTGGATCATGAAAAGAATGCTTTATGTGATAGTTATATTGTTGAATTCATTCATGATGCTACTGAAAATTACTATTAGAGAGGAACATATGCTTTTACATATTGCAATAATATCAAGTTTTCTCTCTATGTGTTGAAAATCTTGAAGTTATGCTTGTTTTGCCTTCCTATGCTAGTTGATTCTTGCTTCCATAAGTTGTTTGCTCACAAAATCCTATGCATAGCAAGTGGGTTAGACTTAAATGTGCTAGTAATATGATTCATGATGCTCTCTTTATGTTTAAATTCTTTACTTTTATGCGAGCATCATTGAAATCATCATGCCTAGCTAAAAGACACTAAAGAAAAGCGTTTGTTGGGAGACAACCCAACGTTTACCCTGCTGTTTTTGTGTGTTCACATGATTAAGCTACTATAGTAACCATGTTTTATAGCTTTTGTTTCAATAAAGTGCCAAGTAAAGCCTTTGGGATAGTTTGGATGACAGTTGACTTGATTATGTGCAAAAACAGAAACTTTTGCGCCCAGTAACAGAATTGTAAAAATCACTGGAGCATCGAAAAATTCTGATATTTTTATAGATGATTGTATACAAATTACCTATGTTGTCCTCATTTTTCATAATTTTTAGAGTTACATAAGTATGGTAAAAGTTTTGATTATTACAGACTATTCTTTTTTTGACAGATTCTGTTTTCAATGCATAGTTTGCTTGTTATCTAGTTTATATGGCTTATATTGCTCAACATAAATTATGCAAATGATAAGGTACAGTACGCATTGTGTGAGAACAATTATGAATCTTGTCTTTGATAGTACCAAAGTGAATGATTTGTCTTTATCATATTAACCCATCTCACGAAGTTCCGTTAAGTTTTGTGTGATTGAAGTTTTCAAGTTTTGGGTGAGATATCGATATGATGAAAATAAGGAGTGACAAGACCCTTGTGGATGCCCAAGGAACCCCCAAGGTAATATTCAAGGAAGATCCAAGCAACTAAGCTTGGGGATGCCCCGGAAGACATCCCCTCTTTCGTCTCCAACAATATTGGTAACCTTACTCGAGGCTATATTTTTATTCATCACATGATAGGAGTTTTGCTTGGAGCATCATTTTATTTTGTTTTGATTTTCTTGCTGTTATTTAGAATAATGTTTTGCATCTTTCTTTCCAATAAAAATGTCAAGTATAGCCTTTACCATGCTTATTTTGCAAGTCTATATGTGGCTGTTTGAAAACAGAAAGTTGCCCGCTAGTGCGTGATTTGTTAAAAAATGTTATAATGTGATAAAATGTTGAAATTTTTTGCACAATACGATATGATAAATTTTCTATAGTTTTCTAAATTTTCAGAATTTTTGGAATTAAATAAGTATGAATATTCTTGCATCCTTTATAGACTGCCCTATTTAGACAGTATGTTTGCATATATTTGCTTGTTTAATGATTCTATTCGAGGATAGGAGTATTAAATATGCAGAGGAATTTATTATAAAATGTTAAATAATAATTTTAGTGATTTTCTACAATAGAGAATGATAAGGTTATGCTTTGATTGTACTAACTTATCTCACGGGTTCTTGTTGAGTTTTGTGTGGATGAAGTTTATAAGATTTAGGGAGACCGTGATATAAAAGGAATTAAGGAGACACAAAATCTCAAGCTTGGGGATGCCCAAGGCATCCCAAGATAATATTTCAAGAAGTCTCAAGCATCTAAGCTTGGGGATGCCCCGGTAGGCATCCAAACTTTCTTCGTCAACAATTATCGGTTAGCCTCGGTTGAGCCTAAGTTTTTTACTTATTCACATGATGTGTGATATTGTTGGAATGCCATTTTATTTTGTTTTACTTTATGTTTTAATAAAATACTTAGATCTGAATTTTTTAAATAAGAGAGAATCCTCACATAGCTACCTATTTACTTAACTACTCATTTCACCTTCACTTATACATTTTGGGAGTAGTTTGTCCAACACTCTCATGCTTCACTTATATTATTTTGAGAGTTGGTAATAGTGATGACAATTTGCACAAGCTATGAAACTGGTACCAAAGTCATGGATGTTCAAGAAGGATATAATAAAGACTTTCATGTAGATCATTGGATATGATAAGTTTGATTCCTTGCAATAGTTTTGCGATATGGAGATAATAATATGTGAGTCATGTTGGTGAGTAATTATGCTTTAGTAAGAATATTGGTGTTAAGGTTTGTGATTCCCTATGCAAGCACGAAAGTAAATAGTTATGCAATGAAATTACATTCTACTTGTGGTGCATCATTCGGTGTTAGTTTTACTCAATGCTCGTTTATGTGAATTTTCGTTTCTTGGTTGGTTGCTTCTCAATCTATTTGCTAGCCTCCATTTGTACTTAGTGGGAATACTACTTGTGCATCCAAAATCCTTAAACCCAGTTTTGCCACATGAGTCCACCATACCTGCCTATATGCGGTATTTTCTTGCCGTTCTAAGTAAATTTGTATGTGCCATCTCTAATTTTCAAAAAGAACTTCCTTTTTGTGTGCTCGTACCACTCATGAAGCGGCAGGGGGTGGCTAATATTTTCCATGCAAGATGTGTTATTCTCAAGATGAGTGTTTATTCACTTGTCATTGCACGAGAGTACGACGGTAATAGGGATTCCCAATCCCGAAATGAAAAAGAAATTTACTTTATGTTGTCAAATAATAATTTCCTTGGAAAGTGTTGGTGTGGACGGCACCCGTGGATACGGCTAGTTGTGGAGTGTGAAAGTATGTTGGAAAAAGGAATAAACTTTATTTTATGTTTGGGAACCGCCTATGATATATCTAGCATGGAAAGTATTAAGAATTCTCAGTCATTTTTGTTGACGGGAAAAGTATGCCTCTCAAAATATATTTTATCTCTCAATTTAAGCTTTGAGCTCTGGCACCTCTAAATCTCTGCTTCCCTCTGCGAGGGCCTATCTATTTACTTTATGCAATTTTTATTTGAGTCTCCATCTTCTCTTATAAAGCACCAACTAGGGAGCACTATGATCATACTTGTGCATTGGATGTAGCTAATATTTGAGTCTGTTTCATGAATGGATCAATGATTGAGCATAATGGGCTCGGGATAGCTTTATGTAGTGTTGATATTTTGAAAGACATGGTTGCTTGTTGATATGATTGAGTGTTATGTAATCACGTATGTAAGTGCATCTAGTGCTCCTTAGTTATTTTGGTGTATTGAAGACCTATAGGTTAAGGGACTAATGTGTTTGTGAGTGTACACAAGTCTTATAAGTCTCCGAGGAGTTTGATATATCCGAAGAAAGTCGATCCCTAAAAATGAATGTCTTCAAGGAACGTTTATTGGTGCGTGTGATCATCAGCAACATTACGCAGGTGCCCCATAGTCTTGTGGTTAAGAGAATTGGCACCTTGCCAGGCATGGGCAGATCTTGGTTAGTTCCTGTTTACATACTCAATAGCAGAGACACTATTCCTGGACTTGTTGGCAATGAAGATGAAGCCCCTCCCATGAACGCATCTCCCCACCCATATGAGCTGCCGTATCTTTCGGCCGCCCAATAGTGGGCGCTTGATCACCAACAGATGCAGCAGCAGCAGATTGATGAAGCCTGGGAACAGTAGGCGCCGCAATAGCAGCAGTTGCAGAATGATGGCTGGGGGGGTCTGGCCTGTTGCGCCCCCCGTACAGAGGGTTCAGCTTCAGAACACTCTTTCAGTACACATGCCCCTCCCTCATAGATGGTGTGGAGTAGGAGAGCAACATAACTGATGATTCACAGGATGAATGGTCCGTCTACTCTGATATCGATCAATGGTAGGCAAACCTCTGTTGTTTAGTTCATTTGTGCAATGGGCATCTCTCACATAGTTGAGGTGCGGGCAGAGGAAGGGATGCCTTTGCTACAATTTCTATGGATGATCTCATTTGGTAGGTACATCCACTGCATTGCTGCTCCTGATGTTGCTGTTCAAAATCTGAATCATGGCTCGCTGCCGCTGAACCCTCTTGCCTTTTTCCAAGCGGTCGCTGATGCTATCATCAATGAGAGGTATGCTGCAAGTGTTCAGTATTGCCGTATGACTGAAGTTCCCTTTTGCCTTGAAGAGGCAGTTTCCATACCGTTAGAGATTTGGGAAGTTTTTGCAGTGCAAATCTCAGGGTTTGACACCGAAATTGATACATCGCTGCAGGTTGGGTGTGATAGCTTCCATCAGGTGAATGATATCTCTGTTGCTGATGCATCTTATGAACTCTCTGAAATCCCCACTATCAAACCAAGGAATGTGTACTTTTAGAAGATGATCTCAGAGGAGAAGGCGCCTGTCGACACTGCCTGCCTGCATCGCAGTACTAGATCCACGAGATATGATGGTTTCAAGGTGGCCCAAGTCACTGACAAAAAGAAGGTGCAGTCCAAGGTCAAGCCTAGGGGAGCGCCTTTGATTGCATGCTCCTCCAAGGCAACGGACCCTTGCTCTAAACTGCTGCTAAACTCCTCTGCCACGCTGTCTGATGAACTGCCTCCTCCAACACCAATCCAACAGCTGCAGTATGTGGGCACTGTTTTGTATGGGATACCCTCTGAAGATCTCAGCCCCCAGAAACTCTTGGCGAGCGACCAAGGGGAGGAAACTGAGTTGCACTAGGTGCGATGACGACAAATAAGGAGTGGAACATCCTGTGCTGGAACATGCGTGGGATCAACTCTGACAAAAAGCAGCTGGCGATCTGCAATGCAATCGATATCAGTGGTTGTTCCGTAGTTTGCTTTCAAGGAACTGAACGTACCTCTTTTGATGCTTCAGTTTATTAAACTATTCTTCCCTAAAAAGTTTGATATGCTTGAATTTGTACCCTCTGTTGGTAACTCCGGGGGCCTTATCACTGCGTGGATGAGCTCAGTTTTCACAGGTGTTTCCGTGTTTTTTGAAACATTTGCTCTCGGCGTCAGTCTCACTTCAACTCAGTCCAATGATTCGTGGACACTAGTAAACGTATATGGCCCCCGTACTGATCCAAATAGGGCGCTATTTACTTCATGGCTCTTCGCCCTTGACATTCCCAAAGGTGAAGATTGGCTTCTCTTGGGAGATTTTAATTTCATTCGAGCGTCGAATAACTGTAACAGAGGAGGAGGGGACGCTAACGATATGTTGCTCTTTAATGAATTCATCCGAAGACAGTAGCTGGTAGAACCCCCAATCAAAGGACGATCTTACACATGGAGTAATATGCAATCTAACCCGCTACTTGAACAATTAGATTGGCACTTCACATCGGTTGACTGGGTGGCCAAATACCCAAACACAGTAGTTATGCCCCTTGGAAAACCCACGTCAGACCATGTTCCATGCTATGTGAGTATCCAGTCCAAAATCCCCAAGTCCAAAATATTTCGTTTCGAGGATTATTGGATTAAACAACCTGGATTCTTTGAGGTGGTGCAGCGATCATGGAATAAACACTGTTATGCCCCGAACACAGCTGCTGTCTGATGTCGCTTGAAGCTACGTCGGTATTTCCCCAAAGAGGAAGGGATGATGCAACACAACGGCAGTAGGTATTTCCCCTCATATATGAAACCAAGGTTATCGAACCAGTAGAAGAACCAAGCAACACAACGTAAATAGCCCCTGCACACAGATAACAAATCCTCGTAACCCGACGTGTTAAAGGGGTTGTCAATCCCTTCCGGGTACGGTGCCTCAAGATAGGCAAACGGACGCGAGATAAGATTGTAGTAGATTGATAGATCGAACGCCAAATAAAATAAATAAGATAAATTGCAGCAAGGTATTTTTGGTTTAATAGATCTGAAAATAAATGAAAAAGAAAAGTAGATCACAAAGGCTAATATATGAGAAAGAGACCCGGGGGCCCCAGGTTTCACTAGTGGCTTCTCTCGAGAAAAATAGCAAACGGTGGGTGAACAAATTACTATTGGGCAATTGATAGAACTTCAAATACTCATGACGATATCCAGGAAATGATCATTATATAGGCGTCACGTCCAAGATTAGTAGACCAACTCCTGCCTGCATCTACTACTATTACTCCACACATCGACCGCTATCTAGCATGCATCTAGTGTATTAAGTTCATGGAGAAACGGAGTAATGCAATAAGAACGATGACATGATGTAGACAAGATCTATCTATGTAGAGATAGACCCCATCGTTTTATCCTTAGTAGCAACAATACATACGTGTCGGTTCCCTTTCTGTCACTAGGATCAAGCACCGTAAGATCGAACCCACTACAAAGCACCTCTTCCCATTGCAAGATAAATAGATCAAGTTGGCCAAACAAAACCCAAATATCGGAGAAGAAATATGAGGCTCTAAGCAATCATGCATATAAGAGATCAAAGAAACTCAAATAACTTCCATGGATATAAAAAGATAGATCTGATCATAATTAAACTCAAAGTTCATCGATCCCAACAAACACACCACAAAAGATTTACATCATATGGATCTCCAAGAGACCATTGTATTGAGAATTCAGAGAGAGAGAGAGATGAAGCCATCTAGCTACTAACTACGGACCCGAAGGTCTACAAAGAACTACTCACGCATCATCGAAGAGGCACCAATGGAGGTGGTGAACCCCATCCGAGATGGTGTCTAGATTGGATCTGGTGGTTCTGGACTTCGCGGTGGCTGGATGAATATTTCGTCGACTCCCCTAGGGTTTTGGGAATATTGGGGTATTTATAGAGCAAAGAGGTGGTCCGGGGGGCACCCGAGGTGGGCACAACCCACCAGGGCGCGCCTGGGTCTCCTGGCGCGCCCTGGTGGGTTGTGCTCTCCTCGGAGCACCCCCCAGGCGCAGCCATGGCCCATTATGTTCCTTCTGGTCCAAAAAATCTCCGTGAAGTTTTGTTGCGTTTGGACTCCGTCTGATATTGATTTCCTACGATGTAAAAAACATGCAGAAAACAACTGGCACTTGGCACTACGTCAATAGGTTAGTACCAAAAAATGATATAAAATGACTATAAAATGATTATAAAACATCCAAGATCGATAATATAACAGCATGGATCAATCAAAACTTATAGATACGTTGGAGACGTATCACTGTCCTGCGCAAAAAACTCAAGAATCTCCATTATGATCTAAAACAGTGGAGCAAGAAAATGTCCAAACTGTCGGTGCTGATTGAAAACTGCAACAAAACCCTCCCGGAGATCGATGGGCTGGAGGAACGAAGAAGGCTGTCTATACCGGAAGCCAACTTCAGGGTGATCTTGAAACAACACCTCCTTCATTTGCTAGACTGCAAAAAGATGTATTTGAAGAAGCGCTGTACCATCAGATACTTCAAGTTTGGAGACGGCAACAAAAAATTCTTTCATAGGGTGGCAACCGAAAGGTTTCAAACAAGATAGCCTCACTCCGGCTACCCGATGACTCGATCATACATGATCATGTGGGTAAAGAAGTTGTCCTCTTTCAGACCTACAAAGACAGACTGGGCTGCTCCAGTTAGACGAACATGCGTTTCGATCTGCGACGAATCATCAAAAAGGTGGATGGGCTTCAAGCCTTATCAGCTCCCTTCACCCGCAAGGAGATCGATCAATTTGTTAAATAATTGCCGTCTGACCGAGCTCCTGGCTCGGATGGCTTTAGTGGCAGCTTCATAAAATCGTGCTGGCACATAATCAAAGAGGACTTTTATCGGCTTTGTTTTATTTTCCATGCAAGTAATCCTGATCTTGAAAGTTTGAACACAGGATTTATCACTCTCATTCCAAAAACTCAGTCCCCAGAGACCGCCAATGACTATCTCCCAATAACACTTCTAAACTGCTGTCTCAAGCTTCTGACCAAGCTCCTCACGAACCGGCTACAAGGAGTAATCCTCAAGATCATACACCGCAACCATTACAGTTTCTTGCGAGGGTGATCGATTCAGGATTGTGTAGCGTGGGCATTTGAATTTATACATCAATGCCAAGCGTCGGGGCGTGAGATCGCTATCCTGAAATTAGACTTCGCCAAGGCATTCGACATGATCGAGCATGCCTCGATGATGGAGATTATGAAATGCATGGGCTTTGATGATCGATGGCTTGGATGGATTGACTGCTTGTTCTCGACGACCAAATCTTCTGTCCTCCTCAATGGGACCCCGGGCAGGCAATTCTTCTGCATGAGAGGTGTGCGCCAAGGCGATCCGCTGTCCCCGCTCATCTTTGTACTGGCGGCCGACCTACTGCAAGCTGCCATCAATGACGCCTATCCTGTGGGCAATCTCCAACTCCCCATTCCTGTTCCAGATGGTGATTACCCCATGATCCAGTACGCTGACGACACGATCCTTGTGATGCATGCGGACCAATCTCAAGCAGAGACCATCAAACTCATTCTCCAGGATTATGCATCGTCGGTGGGCTTGCGCATAAAGTTCCAAAAATCTACCCTAATCACTGTCAATGCAGCTGCGGATTGGTTCCATGCCGTTTACGTACCTTGGGTTGCCCATGGGCACTACCAGACCGACTGTGACAGACCTCATGCCTCTGGTCGCATCGGTGGAACACAGACTCTCCTTGGCAGCCATGCTCCTGGACCTCGGATCAAAGATTACCCTGGTCAACTCAGTGATCACTTCCCTTGCGATATACGCCATGTGCTCCATCAGGTTGCCACCAAAAATCCTAGAAAATCTTGATAAACTCAGAAGATATTGCCTCTGGGCTAAAGTACGGACGATGGCACAAAAGCCATCTCACTAGCAGCGTGGGAGCTAGTGTGCCGCCCCAAAAATAAAGGGGGGCTTGGAGTAATCGATCTCAGGGTTCAAAACGAAGGTTACTCCTTAAACAGATGCATAAATTTTACAACCGCATGGACTTACCTTGGGTGAAGCTGATTTGGTTGGCACTACGAAGGATTGGTGCCGCATGCAGCTGACCCGTGTGGCTCATTTTGGTGGCGAGACATCATGCAACTTGCACCGATCTATAGAGGGGTCACGTCTGTGGAGGTGGGAGACGGGAGCACGGTGTTGTTTTGGAAGGACATGTGGCATAACAACATACTCGCCAATAGTCACCCCCGGTTGTTCTCGTTCTCCAAGAATGAGGACGTCTCGGTGTAGAAACTGTTGACCGCACCTGTGCTTGGCGAAAACTTCCATTTTCCGCTCTCCGTCCAAGCCAGAGGAGAACTCGAGGACCTCCAAACCAGCATGGCCACGATAGAGCTGGCTGAAACGAGTGACATCTGGAAATGTGTCTGGGGATCGGAGGGGTTCACCTCCAGCAAATTTTACTTGCATTGTTTCTATGATGGCGTGGCGGACAGGGCCTTCGAGTGGATCTGGAATACCAAATGCACTAACAAGTGGAAGGTTTTTGCTTGGCTGCTGCTAGCGGACGGGCTAAACATGCGGAACCTGCTGAAGAGGAAGAGTGTGAAACTGAGGGACAATGACTATGCCTGCTTGTTATGCCCCCACCCCCCAAAGAAACAGTTGAGCATCTGTTCTTTGAATGTGAATTCAGTAGATCGTGTTGGGGGAAGTTGGGGATCACGTGGCCGGTTGGGGGTAACAGACTGCAGCTCGTGCATGCGGCGAAGGACGCGTGGGCCCGGCCCATGTTCATGGAGATCTTCATCATCGCGGCCTGGAGCATACGGAAGGAGCGTAACAATAAGCACTTTAGAGGGATTGTTCCCATAGAGAATGGTTGGCAGCAAAGGTTCCAGTATGACTTTGGCATGATGAGACACAGAGTCAAGGAGGCCCTAGTGCCGTTTGTAGAGCATTTTGTTGCTTCGATCTAATTCTTTTGCATAGAACCCGCATTAGATAGCTTTGTTCCTCTCCTATACCCTTGGTGGATAGGACTACCTTAATCTTTCCACTCCATGTAATCTCATTCATGTAACACAGGGGGTGATGGTTTTAATATAAAGTCAATGGGGGGGGTTGCCCTCACTGTCCCAAGCTTAAAAAAAGACTTTGGTTTTCTTGAAGACTTTGAAAATGAGAAAATTGGTGTGACCTTGAAGATATTGATATTGATGCAAGGATTATGAAGCTTGAGGACTTTGTTTTCGTAGTTTCATTTCCTTCTTTTGAGTCATAGGAAACACCATACTGTTGAAGGGGGTCGATGTTATACTAGGGAAAAATTTCCAAGTGATGCTCATCTCAAAGCCTACACATAACCAATCCTTCGAGTGAAGCCTTTGGAAATCTCTTGCAGTTCAGTCAATTTCTTCAGTGACAGAGATGAAGTTCTTCTGATTTCTGAGGAATTTGTTCTGACCGAGGAGTTAGGAATTCGCCAGTGCGAATTGCCTACAGTGAGGAACATGATAGCCCTGGGGAATTTGAGAGCTCAAATTTCCGACCATTGCTGTGCTTCGCGCCAGCTGTCCGAAATATCTTATCCACATAATAGTCATATCATTAGGGGCATTTATTACTTATCATATCGGGCTGCTCCCTGGCTGTAAATAGCCGCTCCCTTCAACCACTAGCTGGTTGGCTGCTCCGAGAGATGGATTGACACTAGTAATTTAGAGCATCCCATCCAAAACCCCAACATCTAAAACCCAAAGTGATTGAGCATCACTGAAGAGATTGTTCCTGTGTGGAACCGACACTTGTTACCTTTGAATACTATGCATCTTCCAGACGGTTAGGCGTCAAGGTCTAGAGCATCCAAGAGGAATTGTGCATTGCCGAGTGACCAAGTCTATGAAGGTTTGAAAGTCACGTTGAAGACTTACCACGAGTGATTGGGCAAGGTCTGTGTGACCTTACCCCAAGGAGAATATGGTAAAGACTGGGTGTCCTTTGGTTTAAATACCAAGCCACTCCAACCAGACGTACGACTATCACAACAGTTGGAACTAGTCTACCAAATCACTGTCTCCACCGAGCTACTGATTCTATTTCCTCCACCCTTTCATTTCCTCATGTACTTATTGATGAAATTGATCGTTTATGCTTGACGACTTTGACTGATGACTTTCTCAATTTCTTCAACCCAAATTCTTCAGCCACCTAGTCTTCTGCCTGCTTATTATGTTTACTCGCTACTTGTGTTCTGTTGGAACTGGTCTACCAAATCACTGTCTTCACCGAGCTACTGGTTTTATTTCCTCAACCCTTTCATTTGCTCGCTTATGTGTTGATGAAATTGATTGTTACTGCTTGAAGACTTTGTCTGAATACTTTCTCAATTTCCTCAATCCTATTTCTTCAGTGATCTTGTCTTCTGCCTGCTTATCCTGTTTGCATGCTACCTGTGCTCTATGTATGTTTCATTTCATCGTAATGACTATGCTACTGTCTTGTTATGCATGCACCTAAGTACTTTGTCCGCTATTTGTATTTCATCACTTAGAAAATTCCTCAAGTAGTATTTCCTCAGTGACGAATTTATAGAAATCGCCTATTCACCCCCTCTAGTTGATATAACACACTTTCAATTGGTATTAGAGCAAGGTACTCCCTTGTTCTGTGTGATTTTGGTTTAATCACCCGGAGTTTTAGTTATGTCGACTGCAGGCATGATCAAGGTCTCAGCTGGGTGTCGTACCTTCGATGGGATAGACTACCCCTCCTGGAAGAACAAGGTGCGCATGCATCTTGAGGCAATTGACAACGATCTCTGGTATGTTGTGGAAAATGGCGTTCCCTCCATCACTTCCTCCATGAGCGCTGCTGATGTGAAGAGATTCAAAAAACTCGACTCTCAAGCGAAGAATATCATATGTGGCCATCTGAGCAAATGACAGTACGGTAGAGTGAGTGCTTTGGAGACTGCAAAGCTTATCTGGGATAGGATGTCCAAGGTCAACGAAGGAATCTCAACCCAACGTGATTCTCGAGTTGATGTTCTCTGCAATCTCTTGAACCACTTCAGAAGACTCGACAACAAAAATGTTCAGCAAACCTTCGATCGCCTCACTGACATCTCCAATGACCTTCAAGCACTTGGTGCCACTAACATCACCGACCACGAGGTGGTGAAGAAATTGCTGAGATCACTTGATTCCTCATTCGATACACTGGCGCTGATGATTCAAGAACGTGGAGACTACAAGTCACTAGATCCTGCTAATATCCTCGAGAGACTGAACACTCATGAATTCCAACAAGCTGAGAAGAGAGACCTCTACGGGCCAAGCTATGGAAGATCACGTGCACTAAAGGCCATGGCAATTTCCTCATGTGAAGAGAAAGACTCTGACAGTAGCCTTGGTGATCCTGAAAAACTAAGCCAAGAGCTAGCAATGCTTGTGAGGAAATTCCAGAAGTTCTCAAGGCATGGCCGTTTTGCAAAATCTTCAAGAGGTGATGACTTGAGATCAGATTCTTCATCCCGCGATTACAAGAAAAGGACTTGCCACAAATGCAAAAATCCTGGTCACTACATGGCTGATTGTCCTTAGTGGCTGGAGCAGTCAAAGAAGAAGAAGTACAAGGATGACAGTTCAGATGACTCGAAGAAAAAGAAGAAATCTTCAAAGTCCTCATCATCAAAATGTTCAAAGTCTTCATCTCACAAGAAGAGCAGTTCCAGAAAGGTCGAGCATTCATTGGCAAGGAAATGGACTCCAAAGCTGAACCTGAGGAAAATGAGGAAGAGGAGGAATCCGAGGAGTTAGACTCGGGTGTGGGGAGCCTAGCTCTCGCTACTGCTTTCGTCAGCAAGTCCATCTTCAACTGTGAAGAAAATGGCAACTCCAACACTGCTGACGATGGCAATGATGCTTCGCTCCCACCTATTGCTTCATGGCAAAAGGTGCTAAGGTACCCAAATATCCCTCCTCTGAATCTAGTGAAGATGAATCTGATGAAAACCTCAAACCTAGCTACTCCAAGCTTGCTAATATTGCCACTAAACAACAAAAAGCTTTGGAAAGGATTCATAATTTGCTAGACAAAAGCGATGGCCTATTGGGTGAGGAACTGAATCAAACTCAAACCCCGACTGATAATCTTCAATGACTATAGTCTAAGTTTGATAACCTTCAAGGTCGTCATGAAACACTTTTAGCCGATCATGAGAAGCTTTCTTATGAATTTCTTCAAAGAAAGCAAGATCTTGAGAAACTAAGGGTGAGTCATGATGATCTTCAAAGGAAAAATGATTATTTGCTTGCTCAATAGATCAGTTCCGCCTAGGAAGAATTCATTCCACCATGGTTGAAATGCATCAAACGTGAATCTGCTCATTCTTCACCTGAAAGTTCAAATGCTTCTATTGCTGCAAATTCTTCAACTATTTCTGTGGTCACAAATTCCTCATCTGAGGATACCACAAGTATCACTAACGAAAATGCAGGGTTGAAGGAATTGTATGTGACAAGCATGTAAAAAAGCCTCAAAGGGCATTAGGCTCTTTGTGATGTGCTTAAGAAGCAGATCCTCAACAGGAACCCTAGGAAAGAGGGTATTGCATTTGAGAGGAAACTCAATCCTGATGGATCTTACTGGAAACCGGAGCAGTACCCCAAAACCTCATGGGTTGCTGCAAAAGGACCTCCCGTAGACCCATCTACTTTATCTGGCTTTACATGTGAATCTTCATGTTCATCTGATAAGTCATTTGACTCCAACTATAAACTGTTCAAAAATCAGAATGGTGAAGTATTTGCCAGATATGTTGGAACTAACTATAGGAACGATCCCCTTATGAAGATAATCTTGGTTCCCAAAGGGTGCCTTGAAAGTCTTCAGGTGAATGTCCTCATGACACCACCTGTGAAGAATAGGAACCCCACATCAAATTCTTCATATGGACCAAAGTCTTCATATGGATCAAATTCCTCATATGATCATCATCGTGCTAATGCATCTGTTTCGCAGGGAAAATCTAAGAGTTATGAATATGTGCATTATTCTTCAAATCATTATGTTCATAAGTCCTCGAAGAATTTCTCTGCTTATTCATATGCATACTCTAACCCCTCTTATGTGAAACTAAGTGCACTGGCTTCAATGCCACCTTTCTCATATGGAGCTCGCAGAATGATGAACTCTTTTCCACCCCTCCAGATGTGGGTGGTGAAGAAAAAGAAGTAATCTCTTATGCAGGGTCAGGTCTCCAGACGAACTTGAATGTCTGAAGAATTTGCTGGAGACCTGAGAATGCTTGAAAGGACGCAAGCTAATCATGACGAAATGAATTACTCATTTCTCACGTCCTATATCTATTGCACTACTTAATGAAATTCTATCTGATGTATTTAATGTCATATTCTTCACTATGAAGTATATGAGTTCGTAAGATGCACTAATTCATCTGCAGGATGAATCTCTCAAAGCTAGTGAGTGGGTCCTTGATAGTGGATGTACAAATCACATGACTGGTGACAAGAACTTACTCATGGATTCATCACATCTGAAGCATATCACCTACGCTAATAAAGGAAAGCAAGGTATTGGGTCTAGGTAGGGTTGCAATCTCAAAGGATCAACACATGGACAAGTTCATGCTTGTCGAGTCCCTCAGATTCAACCTCATGTCTGTCTCAATGCTTTGTGATCTTGATATGGTTGTCATCTTTGGCAAATATCATTGCATAGTACTCATGGAATCTGACAAATCCAAAGTCTTCAAAATCTTTAGGAGAGGAGACTTGTATATTGTTGATTTCTCTATAGGACAACAACCTGCCACATGTCTACTTGCAAAAGCTTCAGAAGACTGGCTATGGCATCGTTGACTCGGTCATGCTGGCATGAGGAACTTGCACACGCTTGTGAAGAAGAAGCACGTCATTGGCATCGAGGGTGTCAAATTCCTCAAAGATCATCTTTGCGGGGCTTGTGAGGCTGGAAAGATGACTAGATCTAAGCATCCCTCGAAGACTATCATGACTACCACTCGTCCTTTTGAATTGCTTCACATGGACCTCTTTGGCCCCACTCATTATGCCACACTAACAAATGCAACATCTTTATATGGCTTTGTTATTGTTGATGATTATTCTCGTTACACCTGGGTGCATATCATTATGTACATAACTGAAGTGCAAGAAGTCTTCAAGCGATTTCCTCAAGGTCCTCGACAAATTTTGGTGTGAAGATCAAGCACATCAGGAGTGACAATGGGACCGAGTTCAAGAACACTGGACTTGATGACTATCTTGATGAACTTGGTATTACTCATGAGTTATCAGCCCCATACACTCCTCAACAGAATGGCATCGTGGAGCGCAAGAATAGGACTCTTGTTGAGATGGCTCGCACCATGCTTGATGAATACAAGACGCCTCGTCGCTTCTGGCCTAAGGCTATTGATACTGCATGCTACATCATCAACATGGTATATCTTCACAAATTCTTCAAGAAGACCTCACATGAGCTCCTCACTGACAAGAAACCCAATGTGAGTTATTTCAAAGTCTTCGGTGCTAAATGTTGGATTAGAGATCCTCATCACAACTCTAAATTTGCACCGAAAGCACATGAAGGTTTTATGCTTGGTTACGAAAAGGACTCGCACACCTACATAGTCTTCAACACCTATCACAACAAGGTTGTTGAAACTATGGATGTGCGGTTCAATGAAACTAACGGCTCGCAAAGAAAGCACCTACCTCCTGTGCTAGATGAAATGTCTCACGAGGAATTGATGACCCACAAGTATAGGGGATCTATCATAGTCCTTTCGATAAGTAAGAGTGTCGAACACAACGAGGAGCAGAAGGAAATGACAAGCGGTTTTCAGTAAGGTATTCTCTGCAAGCACTGAAATTATCGGTAACAGACAACTTTGTGATAAGGTAATTCGTAACGGGTAACAAGTAACAAAAGTAAACAAGGTGCAGCAAGGTGGCCCAATCCTTTTTGTAGCAAAGGACAAGCCTGGACAAACTCTTATATAAAGGAAAACGCTCCCGAGGACACATGGGAATTATCGTCAAGCTAGTTTTCAGCATGGTCATATGATTCGCGTTCGTTACTTTGATAATGTGATATGTGGGCGGACCGGTGCTTGGGTACTACCCTTCCTTGGACAAGCATCCCATTTATGATTAACCCCTCTCGCAAGCATCCACAACTACAAAAGAAGTATTAAGGTAAACCTAACCATAGCATGAAACATGTGGATCCAAATCAGCCCCTTACGAAGCAACGCATAAACTAGGGTTTAAGCTTCTGTCACTCTAGCAACCCATCATCTATTTATTACTTCCCATTGCCTTCCCCTAGGCCCAAATAATTATGAAGTGTCATGTAGTCGACGTTCACATAACACCACTAGAGGAAAGACAACATACATCTCATCAAAATATCAAACAAATACCAAATTCACATGACTACTTATAGCAAGACTTCTCCCATGTCCTCAGGAACAAACGTAACTACTCACAAATCATATTCATGTTCATAATCACAGGGGTATTAATATGCATAAAGGATCTGAACATATGATCTTCCACCAAATAAACCAACTAGCATCAACTACAAGGAGTAATCAACACTACTAGCAACCCACAGGTACCAATCCGAGGTTTTGAGACAAAGATTGGATACAAGAGATGAACTAGGGTTTGAGATGAGATGGTGCTGGTGAAGATGTTGATGGAGATTGACCCCCTCCCGATGAGAGGATCGATGGTGATGACGATGGTGATGATTTCCCCCTCCCGGAGGGATGTTTCCCCGGCGGAACTGCTCCGCTGGAGCCCTAGATTGGTTTCGCCAGGTTCCGCCACGAGGCGGCGGCGCTTCGTCCCGAAAGCTTCCTCCTAATTTTTTCCAGGGCAGAAGACTTCATATAGCAAAAGCTGGGCACCAAAGGCCTGCCAGGGGCCCACGAGGCAGGGGCGCGCCCCCACCCTCATGGATGGTGGGTGGCCCCCCTCTGGTGCTTTCTTCGCCCAATAGTTTTTATATATTCCAAAACTGACTTTCGTGGAGTTTCAGGACTTTTTGAGTTGTGTAGAATTGGTCTCTAATATTTGCTCCGTTTCCAGCCCAGAATTCCAGCTGCCGGCATTCTCCCTCTTCATGTAAACCTTGTAAAATAAGAGAGTAGGCATAAGTATTATGACATAATGTGTAATAACAGCCCATAATACAATAAATATCGATATGAAAGCATGATGCAAAATGGACGTATCAACTCCCCCATGCTTAGACCTCGCTTGTCCTCAAGCGGAAGCCGATGTCGAAAAATATGTCCACATGTTTAGAGATAGAGGTGTAGATAAAAATAAAATACGGACATGAGGGCATCATTATCATTCTTATAACAACAACATATATATATATATTGTCATATGATTTCTTACGCTAAAGTAACAATCTATTCACAATGTAAAGTATGAATCAGAAACTTCATTGAAAACTAACAAACTATAATCTCAGTCATTGAAGCAATTGCCATTTATCATAACATCGGAAAGAGTCAATATAAGAGCTTTTCAGCAAGTCCACATACTCAACTATCATTTAGTCTTTCACAATTGCTAACACTCATGCAATACTTATGGGTATGGAGTTTTAATCGGACACAGAGAAAGATAGGGGCTTATAGTGTTGCCTCCCAACCATTTACCTCAAGGGTAATGTCAACAATAATAGTTTACACTAACTTACATCCAACTGGATATATATATATATCAGGATCTTTCCAACACAATGTGCTTGCCAAAGGATAAAGTGTAAAAAGGAAAGGTGAAGATCACCGCAACTCTTGCATAAGACATAAGACAAAAATAAAAGATAGGCCCTTCACAGAGGGAAGCAGAGGTTGTCATGTGCTTTTATGGTTGGATGCACATAATCTTAATGCAAAAGAACGTCACTTTACATTGCCACTTGTGATAAGGATCTTTATTATGTAGTCCGTCGCTTTTATTTCTTCCATATCACAAGATCGTATAAAACTTATTTTCTCCACACTAATAGATCACACATATTTAGAGAGCATTTTTTATTGCATGCAACAATGACAACTTACTTGAAGGATCTTACTCAATCCATAGGTAGGTATGGTGGACACTCATGGCAAAACTGGGTTTAAGGATATTCGGAAGCACAAGTAGTATCTCTACTTGGTGCAAAGAATTTGGCTAGCATGAGGGGGAAAGGAACAACTTGAATAAATGGCTATGAATTATGAATATCATATCTTAAGCATGTCGGATTAAGCAAGCATCAGTCGCAGATATATATGCACGAAGGCATACCAGACCAAGTATTTTAACTAGCCTGTTACAAGGCGTTTCAGTGCCCAAAAGGATAAGTGTTGTAACACCCCGGATGTAACTTTCCATATTTGTAACTCCAACTCTTGCCATTTTCGGCTATGTGTTATGATATTCCCTCCGTGGTCGGGTTTTGTCTTTCGTTTTGCATTTTTGTCCATGTCATGCATTTCATATCATGTCATCATGTGCATTGCATTTGCATACGTGTTCGTCTCAGGCATCCGAGCATTTTCCCCGTTGTCCGTTTTGCAATCCGGCGCTCCCATCTCCTCCGGCGCACCCCTCTTGTTTTCTTTCGTGAGCGGGTGTCAAACATTCTCGGAATGGACCGAGGCTTGTCAAGTGGCCCTAGTATACCACCGGGAGACCACCGGTCAAGTTTCGTTCCATTTGGAGGTCGTTTGGTACTCCAACGGTTAAACCGGGGAACCGCAAAGTCCGTTTGTGTGTTGCAGCAAAACCCCCCTCAAAACCAGGCCAAAACCCACCACACTCTCTTCCATGCTTTAGGTCGTTCGATCACGATCGTCTGGGCGAAAACCGCACCTCATTTGGACTCTCCTAGCTCCCTCTACCTATATAAACACTCCCTCTCCCGAAATTTCGCGGATGAAACCCTAGCGTCTTCCACCTCGCGCCGCCGGACAAATCCGCCCGCGCCGGACACGTCCGCCGTCGCCGACCGACGAATCCCGCGCCGACACCTGTCCTTCGCCGCCTTCCGCCGCCGCCGGCCCGCGGGGCCCGAGTCGGGCCCGCGCGGCCCGCCCGCCTCCGCCGCCGCACGCCTCCAGCGTCCCCGCCGCCTGGGTCCCATCCGCCGGCTCTGGCCTCTGCGCCGACCGCCGCGTCCTCGCCGCCCCGCCGACCGCCCGCCGCTCTCCGCCGTCCGGCGCCGCCTGTGGCCCGCGCGCCCCGGCGCCCGCGCCGGCGCCCGCTCGCCGCCGTCCGCCCGGCCAGCCGCCTCCTCCGGCGAGTTCCGCCGCCCCGCAGCCTCTCCTTCCTCGTCTCCGGCCGCCACCACGTCGACCTCGACGAACCCTAGCCCGATCGGATCTCGATCTGTTTGACCGAAGGTTGACTTTCCCGAGACCCCCGAAATTTTCTGAGTCTTTTATTTTAACAGCATGTGCCCTTGTTCATAGCATCGTAACTCTTTGCATATAGCTCCGTTTTGCGCGTGTAATATGTCAAATTGTTCGCCTCGTGATGCTCTACATTTTGTTCAATTGAACCATGTTCATTAGAATCCATCTTGATGCCCAAATCTCTGGTGCACGAGTGCTACTTGCTGTTATCTGCTGTTACTTAGCAGAACTTGGAGATTTGTTATTTTTGTATCATTTAATCTGTGCATCTTATGGGCATGAGCTCTACATGTGTTTTGTTGTATGCCATTCCATATTTCCAGAGGTGTATGCCATGTATTTTTGTGATCTCTGTGGTGACTAGCACAAGCATGGAAACTAGGCTCCGTAATGTTTCTGATTTCAGGGACTTGGTAATTTCTCCAAGTCTTTGTCTGCTGTTATTTTGTTGCCATGTAAACTTGATGCTACAGAGAGATCCATGCATATTTTGGAGATGTTCATTAAGGATGTTTTGTAGATATTATTGTACTTGATCCATTCCTGCCCTTGTTTGCAATTATGGTGTGACATAGCATGACTCAATCTTGCCCTACTTTTGCTATAAAATATTTCTGGCAGATTGTTTACATGTTATTCAATTTTGCCAAGCTTGTTGTAGTTGTTTCTTTCATTCTATGTATTTGCTCTTGCCATGGGTTGCTTCATAAACATACCGTCTTGCTGTAGGTATGCTTGTTTTGTCATGCATTTCTTTGTGGTGAGTGTATCAAGCTCACCAAGATGCCTTCATATTATTGTTTCTGTCATGCTCTGTTTTCTGCCAAGTCTGAGATCTGTTCACGAAACTTGCTATGTTTACATGGTTGCCATCATATCTTCTGGTCCTTTTTGGCTTATGGTCAGTGTTGAGGATATAGACCTGGGGGTCACCCGCCAGGAGGGCCGGGTTACTCCAAGGATCATTACCAGAAGCCCGGAGCTAAGTTTCAGGATAATGGGCCAGAGATGGGCTGAGACCCGGATATAGCTTAAAGCCCGTAGTTACAATCATTGTTATAGTAGACTTGTAGTGTAAGGCAAGTATTGTTTAGAGTCCGAGCCGGACACTCTTATGAGCCGGCCGGGACTCTAAGGGCTGCTGGGCGTCAGCCTCCTTATATAAAGGGACGACCCGGCAGCGGTTTAAGGGCGACAACGATCTCTCCGAGAGCCGGGCATAGCTGTTTAGCTCCCTGGCGATCGTAACCCTAATCAATAACACCTCGAACTGGACGTAGGCTTTTACCTTCACCGTAAGGGGCCGAACCAGTATAAACCCTCGTGTTCCTTGTCCCGCATAACCCCTTCAAGCTTCCTAGTTGCGATGGCTCCACGACTAAGTCCTAGCCCAAGGACATCTGCCGTGACAATTCCACGACAGTTGGCGCCCACCGTGGGGCCAGCGCACGGTGGATTTGAGTTCTTGAAGGGCAGCTTCGAAGGGCTCAAGGGATACGCTGTGGGCCGGATGACCAAGAGTCGTCGCGGCAAGCTCTACATCGACGATGCGGACTGGGGCCCCGACGCCGGCTCAGTGGAGTACGGGTACCGGGTCCCCTTCGGTGGAATTCATGTCTTCATCGGCAAGATTGGAGAACCGGGCCCCGAGCCGGATCTCCGCGCCGACCTCATCGAAACGGCTCAGCGCGCGCGACCCGCCCGGGCCCGGCCTGCCTTAAAGCGCGCTTTTGTAGGATGCATCCACGGAGGGCCCTCGGATCCATCTGGGACTGGGGATGAGGCGGCCGCCGGCTCTGACGGCGAGTCGGCCACTGATGAGTCAAACTCGTTGTACCAACTTCAAGATGGCAGGCTCATGAGTTATTCCGATGGCAACAGTATTCCGGACCTCTTTGAGCCGCCAAGTCAGGTTGGAGTTTTTATGGCTGGTGCACAGCCTGTTCAGAACCCCGCTGCTGGATCGGGAAACCCGGTGCCTTCTCCGGCTCAGGTGCTGATGGATCTCACGGACAAGATGACGGCCCTGTTAACCGCCACGGTTGACCCGGCGGATCAAGCCCAGCATGATGCGGAGGTGGCACAGTTGAAACTGGATTTGATAAAAGCTAAAGAGGATCTTGCAGCAGAAGGAATCAGGCTGGCTGCGGAGCGGGCGGCTCTTGATGCCCAGACTCAGCTGATTCAGGCGCAGTCCTTCCAACTCACGATGGATCAGAACGCGGCCAACGAGGTCATGAGAAGGAGGCATCAGAAGGCCCAGTCCCGACTCCCGCCGGTTTACGATCCGCGCAATCTCTTCAACACGCCGGGTGCGGGATCCAGTAACCCGCCAGGGGTCATTGCGCCCGGGTCGGGACCCCTTATTCAGCCACGAGTAATGGGGCCTCCCCAGGTGCCCCCTGCCCCGCCTCAGTATGTGCCAATACCCCCGGGTCATTATGATAACCCGCTGGAGAACATGGTAGCTGCGGCAGCACGACTGGCGGCTCTTCCCGTTGACGGCAATTCTCCGGCAGCCGTCGAAACCCGCCGGGTCAGGGAACTCCTGCAGACAGCTCTAGCACAGCAAGAGGCGTACTCCTACAGCCGGGACAGGATCCACTCAACTCCTCGCCCAGGCCAGAGCCCGAGTTACAGCCGGCACATGGTCTCAGCGACCGGCTCAAGTAATGTCCGACACCATGACCCACCCCCTGGCCATGGCCCGGCTCATGTTGGAGCCTTCTACGCAGCAGACCAAGCACGGCAAGAGGCGGAGCAGGTGCCGCAATTGACGGCTTATCAGACCCCCCCGGCTTATCCGACGGCGTCCGTTGATGTGGGTATTTCTACCAGGACCGGGGGTGTCCCTTGTTTGGTGCCGGCCATCCGTAATGAACGTCTACCTAAGGATTTCAAGGGCCCTAGGAAGGTGCCTAACTATACAGCTGACTTACAGCCTGCGGCCTGGATTGAGAGTTATGAGATGGCTATGGAACTGCTAGAGGTCAGCGAGGCGGCCATGGCCAAATATTTCACCATGATGTTAGATGGAACTGCCCGCACGTGGTTAAAAGGGCTACCACCGAACTCCATTGGGTCTTGGGCTGAGCTGAAGGCCCGGTTCATTCAAAACTTCAAGGATACCTGTAGGCAGTCTATGTCAATTGTGGATTTGACTAACTGTAAGCAGCAGGAGGGTGAATCCACGACCCATTGGGTTCGCCGGGTCAAGGAGATCATACATTCATCAGATAAGATGGACGCCGGCTCTGCAGTCTTGATGTTAGAACAGAACTGTCGTTTTGTGCCCCTAAAGATGAAACTTGGGCGGCTTAAACGTGACTGCACGGATATGGGTACACTAATGGCGGCTCTTGTCAAGTACGCTGATTCTGATGGTACCAAGGATCCCCCTTCAGATGATGAAAGGACAGGGAAGGGAAAGAAGAACGGCAATGGCAAGAGTCCTCAGTTTAACCCGGGGAATCAAGGAGGAGGCAAGCGTAAGGCCGATGGCAGCCTGGAGTTCGTAGCCAACACCCAAGGTAACAACCAGCGACGCAAGGGGAGGCCCCCTCCCCGAGGCGGCGGGTCAGGACCTTCTCTGGAGCAGCTGTTGAATGAACCTTGTCCGAGACACGGCTCTAGAGAGAAGCCAGCGACTCATCTGTGGAAGGATTGTGCTATCATGAAGGCCTTTAAAAACTACAATGGCCCGGGCGGCGGCTCAGGCGCCGGCGGCTCCGGCGCTGGCGGCTTTCATGGCCCGGGAGGCGGCTCAAACTCCGGTCCTCAGAACGGTCAAGGGGGCTTTAATCAACAGTCTGGTCAGGGTCATCAACAGCAACAGGGGGGCTATCAGACCAACCCAAAGCAGCTCAGCGGTGGACAGTATCACGTGTTCACCACTAGTTTGTGCAAACGAGACGAGAAGCTTCACAAGAGGGCTGTTAATGCTGTTGAGCCGGCGGTTCCACGCTACTTACGGTGGTCGGAGCAGCCCATAGTGTGGAGTAGGGAGGATCACCCTCCCCGGGTGGATAACCCGGGCCACCTGGCCTTAGTGGTGGCTCCTCAAGTGGGAGGCTATAAGTTCACAAAGGTACTCATGGATGGAGGCAGCAGCATCAACATCCTCTATTATGAGACTTTCCGTCGTATGGGGCTAGTTGATAAGAACCTCAGCCAGTCAAATACTATCTTCCATGGTGTGGTACCCGGTAAATCGGCTTATCCAGTCGGCAAGATCGAACTGGAAGTGGCCTTCGGTGATGAGAACAACTACAGGGTGGAAAAGTTGACCTTTGAGGTGGTCAAGATAAGAAGTCCATACCATGCTATATTCGGACGGCCGGCTTACGCCAAGTTCATGGCACGGCCGTGTTATGTGTACTTACAACTTAAGATGCCGGGTCACAACGGGACCATTACGGTTCACGGCAGCCGGAAAGTGGCTCTGGAGTGTGAGGAAGGTGACGCGGCTTATGCAGAGTCTGTTTGTGCCACAGAAGAGTTGAAATTTTATAAAGACAATGTTGACCCAACAGATATGACCTCTCTGAAAAAGCCAACCACGGAGAATGAACCAGCAATGAAGTTTAAATCAGCTGATGAGACTAAACTTGTTGATTTTGTTCCAGGTGACTCGTCTCAGCAGTTCAGCATCAGTGCAAATCTGGACCCGAAATAGGAAGGCGCGCTCATCGAGTTCATCCGTGAGAATAGGGACATCTTTGCATGGAAACCTTCTGACATGCCAGGTGTACCTAGAGAACTCGCTGAGCACACTCTCAATGTTGATCCAAAATTTAAGCCGGTCAGACAGTTCCTTCGACGGTTTAATGAAGAGAGGCGGAAGGCTATTGGTGAAGAAGTGGCCCGGCTTTTGGCGGCCGGGTTCATTGTTGAGGTTTTTCACCCAGAGTGGTTGGCTAACCCGGTGCTCGTACTTAAAAAGAACGGCACCTGGCGGATGTGTGTGGACTACACGGACTTGAACAAGGCGTGTCCGGCTGATCCTTTTGCTCTCCCCCGTATCGATCAAATCATTGATGCTACGGCAGGTTGTGCACGCTTAAGTTTCTTGGATGCTTATTCCGGGTATCATCAGATTAAGATGGCAGTTAAGGACCAGGAGAAGACGGCGTTCATCACTCCCTTTGGAGCCTTCTGCTATGTCTCTATGCCCTTTGGGCTCAAGTGTGCGCAGGCGACTTACCAGCGTTGTGTACAGAATTGTCTCCATAAACAGATCGGGCGCAATGTTCATGCTTACGTGGACGATATTGTGGTTAAGTCCATCAAGGAGGAAACCCTGATAGATGACTTAAGGGAAACCTTCGATAATCTCCGGGTCTACAAGATGATGCTTAACCCGGCCAAATGTGTTTTTGGTGTTCCTGCGGGCAAGCTATTGGGCTTCTTGGTTTCTGACAGAGGAATTGAAGCTAACCCGGAGAAGATCAAAGCTATCACTTCTCTAGCTAAGCCGGCATGTATAAATGATGTTCAGCGTTTGGCAGGTCGCATCGCTGCTTTAAGCCGGTTCATAAGCCGCTTGGGTGAGAAGGCTATGCCTTTATATCAGTTGATGAAGAAAACGGATAACTTTGTATGGAATGATGCAGCTAATACCGCCTTCGAGGATTTGAAAAAGCAACTGGCAGAGCCCCCCGTCCTTGCTGCTCCGGTTGATAAGGAGCCCTTGCTACTGTATGTGGCGGCAAACGCACGAGCCGTCAGCGTGGCTATTGTGGTGGAGCGCAAGGAGGCGGGTAAGGAGCATCCGGTTCAGCGGCCGGTTTATTATGTCAGTGAGGTGCTCATTGAGTCCAAGCAGCGGTATCCGCATTGGCAGAAGCTCGTATATGGGGTGTTTATGGCGAGCCGGAAGCTTAAGCATTATTTTCAGGGTCATCCCATCACTGTGGTCAGTTCCGCCCCTCTCGGTGATATTATTCCAGAACAGAGAGGCTACAGGGAGAATTGCTAAGTGGGCTATAGAACTTGGTCCTCATGACCTCAAATATGTGCCACGCACTGCTGTTAAGTCTCAGGCCTTGATAGATTTCATCAATGACTGGACAGAGTCGCAAGTACCTGAGCAAAAGCCGGATAACACTTATTGGACTATTCACTTTGATGGGTCCAGGCAGCTGGAGGGCTCGGGAGCTGGTGTTGTCTTAGCTTCCCCAAAGGTGACAAATTCCATTATGTGCTACGGTTGATGTTTCCTTGCACTAACAATGCGGCGGAATACGAGGCTTTGCTCCATGGTCTTCGGATGGCTAAGGAGATGAGCTTAAGCCGGGTGAGGTGTTTTGGTGACTCGGACTTGGTGGCTCAACAAGTATCCGGCACCTGGGATTCTAAGGATCCTCTGATGGTAGCTTATCGCCGCGAGGTTGATGCCATTGCCGGGCACTTCCAGGGATACCAAGTGGAGCATATTGATCGCAGGCGGAACGAGGCGGCTGACGCGTTAAGCCGGCTAGGCTCTCAGCGAAAGCCGGTGCCGCCTAACACTTTCCTGGATGTCCTGTACAACCCTTCGGTCAAGTTGCCTACAGAGGAGGATTTGGCTATCCCTGACCCGGAGGCACGACTGGTGGCGGCTCTTCATATCATACCAGACTGGACAATGCCATATCTGGCTTATATAACCCGGGGAGAGTTGCCTGAGGATGAAATTCTGGCCAGGCAAATAACCCGGCGGGCTAAGTCAATGATTGTTATCGATGGCGAGCTGTATCATCGCAGTGTTTCAGGGACATTCCAGCGTTGTATCTCCCCTGAGGAAGGTCAAGAGATCTTGCGCGAGATCCATGAAGGGGATTGTGGCCATCATGCCGGTTCAAAATCTCTTGTGGCCAAGGCTTTCCGTCATGGTTTTTATTGGCTGACGGCTCACGCTGATGCAGAGGACTTGGTCAGTAAATGTGATGGCTGCCAAAGGTTCTCACGACGGGCTCATGTGCCGGCTCAGGAATTGAGGATGATCCCGATCACTTGGCCCTTTGCGGTCTGGGGGCTTGATATGGTCGGGCCTTTTAAACGGTCCAAGGATAAGAAGACCCACCTCTTGGTGGCAGTGGACAAATTCACGAAGTGGGTGGAAGCTGAGCCAGTTAGCAAGTGTGATGCAGCCACGGCGGTTCAATTTATGAAAAAGGTGATCTTCCGCTTCGGCTTTCCACACAGCATCATAACAGACAATGGCACTAATCTGTCCAAAGGCGCTTAGAGGAGTTTTGTCAAAGAGAGCATATCCGGCTTGATGTCTCTTCAGTGGCACACCCCCAATCCAATGGTCAAGCTGAGAGAGCTAACCAGGAGATTCTGAAGGGCATTAAACCCCGGCTCTTGGTCCCTTTGCAACGGACGCCGGGTTGTTGGGTGGAGGAGTTGCCCTCCGTTTTATGGAGCATCAACACTACTCCTAACAGGTCTACAGGCTTCACGCCTTTCTTCATGGTTTATGGAGCAGAAGCAGTTCTCCCCAGCGACATCCGTCATGATTCACCTCGTGTGGCGGCTTATGTTGAGACGGATAATGAACAGGCGCGCCAAGTTGCTCTGGACTTGTTGGACGAACAGCGTGATGTGGCAGCAGCCCGTTCAGCAATTTACCAACAAGACCTGCGCCGTTATCATAGCCGCCGGGTCAAGTCCCGGGTCTTCCAGGAAGGCGACCTGGTGCTCCGGCTCATCCAGGATCAAACAGATGCACACAAGTTATCCCCGCCTTGGGAAGGGCCTTTTGTGGTCAGTAAGAACTTGCACAACGGGTCATATTACCTCATTGATATCCGGGAGCATAAGGACTCGCGTAAATCTGAGGAGGAGACCCGTCGGCCGTGGAACATAGCTCAGCTTCGGCCTTACTACACTTGAGCTACCGGCTCTTGTGATGTACATATTTATCTCAGCCATGTATATATTATGATAAAGCAATAAAGCAGGACCTCTGTCCTTTGCTCTCTCCCAAATATGGGTGTTGTTTTTTACATGCTGACTTACAGAAGATCCGGCTTATGATCATCTTCGAATCTAGCTGTAAGCAATAAAGTCACTTGGGGGCTTCCTGTTCACACATGGGTCGTATTCGAACCAAAGAGAACATAGCTGTCGATACCCATTTGATTGGCAAAGTGCCGAGCTCATTGGGAGGTTGCCTTTGGTCATATTTGAATCATAGTGTAACCCCTCTGAGAACCGACGTGGATCGTATTCGAATCAGCGTCGTTAAACAATTTTCAGAATCACTTGGGGGCTTCCTGTTCAAACATGGGTCGTATTCGAACCCAAGAGAACATAGCTGTCGATACCCTCTTGATTGGCATCGCCGAACCCACTGGGGGCTATATGATCGTATCCGAATCTTAGCTTAACCCCTTTGGACCGAGGTTCTGGTCGTATTCGAACCGGAAGCCCTTAAATTTTTACATTTTACCACAAGTTTACTCTGATCATGTCAAAGTATGTACTGCCGGGTTTCACTTGCCGGCTTAATTTTGGTTTATCTTGTTAGTTGAGCATCATGGATGTCATCAAGACAAGTAAATTCGAGTTCAGATACTAACCGTGCTACCCGGGTTATTTAACCCGGAAGTATGCTTACAAGCTGTTGAAGTGTGTTATCACGACTATGTTCAGAATATAGTTAAGGACCAGTCTTTTTGGTTTGAATTTCCGGGTTATCCATCTCAGACACCTGATTCTCAGGGCGGTAAGCCGCCTTGTGATTTGTGATTTGCCTTCTTATGCAGACACTTAAAGGTACTTTTTTAAGAAAGGTTGAGAAGCACGAAGGATAATTATAACCCGGAAGAGCATAAAAAAGAATGACTTCAAAGGATTTCAGCATTCATTACGTGCACGATGGCACGGCAGAGATAAATTGTTGCACCTATTCTATTACAAAAAGTCTTTCAAAGTTTCAAGGGCGGAGCGTTGTTTGGTGAGCCGCTAGCCGGTTTATGACGCCTGCTGAGTCGAAGTCCCCGGCTCATCTTCTGCTCCGGCTGATCCCAAGGCTTCGAAGGTCGACGACTTCCAGTTGATGCCACTGAGAGCTTCGAACTGAGCTTCTTCGTCAATTAACCCGGCCGAGTTAATCTCCGGGGCGAACGTGTGCTGGCGAGCCGGAGGAATCAGATTGATAGCTTCATAGCGAGGGGTTGGAATCCTCTGATTCTCCGCGTTGTATCCCGGCTGATACTTGGTTAAATCGGTGTCGTTCCCGATGATGGTGGCCACCGGGCGCACAGCCTTCACACAAGCCGCGAAGTCCTTCTGGTCGAACGCTGAGCCGTCTTCTTTCAGGCTGGGGTAACCCAGGGCGATGTCTGCCGGGTCTAGCTCCGGCAAGAAGGCTTTGGCCCGGCTCAGTGCGGCGATTGCTCCGGATCTCGCGGATGCTCGTCGTAGCTCCTGGATCCGCTGCGGTAGAACTGCGAGCCGGCGCAGGACTTCGGCCAGATGAGTCGGCACTTCATTCGACAGGGCCACCACAGCTAAGGCCCGCTGTGACCCGGTGTAGAGCTGTTCCACCAGGGTGTACACGGCCTTTAACTTGGTGACCACGCTCTGGTTCAAGTTGGCGCTTCTGGAACCTGTTTAACAACATCAGATGACCCGGTGATAAGGATGAGTTAAGAGATGTAAACATTCCAACGTGAATGAAAGCCGGTGAGGCGACTTACCGAAGATGGCAGCTACCATTTGGGACACTTGGCGCTTTAACCCGGAGAGCTCAGCGGTCTTCTCAGTGAGGGCCTTCTCCGCCTGTTCTGCCCGGGTCACCAGTGCAGCTTTCTCCTCAGCCCAGGCCTTCCGCTCAGCGTTGAATTCAGTCTTCAATTTCTCCTGAGCAGCGATGCTGGAGACAAACTTGGCATTCGCCTTCCGGGTCTCCATCTCTTGAGTTTTAACCGGCTCTTGAGACCCTCAGGTCCGACTCTAAATTTCTTGCCAGTAGCCTGCATATGTTTCTGGGTTATTGACAGTCATTCTATAAAGTCCCAAGCGCTTTCCCAGCAAAGACACTTGGCACTTGGGGGCTAATGCATATTGAACGTATCTATCTATGCACGGCCGGCTCAGTTCAGTAAACCGGAATCTAAGTCTACAACATATTCAAGTATAAGTCCTAGACTTGGGGGCTAGAATGACAAGGATCACTACGCAGAAAGTAAGAAAACAGCAGAAGGTTACCTCAGACTTCTGTTGAATCTGGTTGACCATGGCGATCTCGGCGTCTCGGTTCTTGTGAACTTGGCTGATGTAGCCTGAGACAAGCTCTCCAATGCTTAAATCGGTGTAGCCCGAGAGATCCAGATTCGCCCGATGAGGTCGCAGCAGCTCCCCCTTCGCGGAGCATTGGGCCAGTGCGGTTGGCCTCCCCGGCTCAACGTACTCCGTCCGGGTAATTACCACGTCCGGGTCGTTAGCCGGTGGGGCTGAGCCGGATGCCTCCGGGTTAGCTGATGCTTCGGTTGTTCTCTTGGTGCTCGGGGCAGGGGCTTCAGGCGCCGTGTCCATGGGAATGGTGGCTTCGGGGGCGGAGGCGGCTGGCGGCTCTTGAGCCGTCGTCTCCGGCTCAGGCAAGTCTGGCACTCCGGCTGACCTTGTCTTCTTTGCTCTTTTGGTGAGCTTTGCCTGGGCACTGAAAAGGCAGAAGTGTTAGGCATACAAAGGGTAAGTACAGGCAGATAATGTAAGGAGATTGTTATTACCCGGGGGCAGTCTTGAAGGCCGGCAGACTTGACTGCATGGAGTCACCCGAAGAGGGGGAGGTCTCCTGGTAATTGGAGTCAGAAGAGTTGAGTGGCTGACGGATGACACCCGCCAACGGATGAAAAGGGTACAGGTGAGAAAAAACCTCAGTGCGGCGTTTCCTCGTTGCGTCGGGTAACCCGGTGGAGAGGTCGGTGTCCTTGCGGGCCCGGGTGTGACGCCGGCTCTCGTGAACCTGCTGCTTCAAAAGAAATTGAGGGTCTCGGTGAGCTAATGGATGGGAAAAGCTTACTTTCCGGGTTACCCTTCGGACTTTCAGCTGTGGTAAAGGCTCCGAGCCGGAGGAAAGTGATGTTACCTCTTCCACCACCGGGTTACTGGCGCCGGTGTCATCCTGTCAATAAGCAAGTGTTGATAAGGCGGACAGCATCAGACAACATATACAGCAAGAATTTAAAAGGTTTAAGGGTTACCTCTGACTCGGAGCTATCGCTTAACTGCATTAGCTCCGAAGCAGTGGGTCTGCTGCCCTTCTTGCGAGGGGCGGCTTTCTTGGCGGCTTTCTTCGCCTTCCTGGCCTTCTTGGCCGCCTTCATGGTCATACTTGACCCGCCAGAATTTATCATCAGCCTGAGAAATACAGTAATGAGTTCTTAGTAAGATGAACAGGTAAAATAAAATGGAAAGGTTAAAGTCAGCGGCTTACCGCTGGGGCTGGATTGGTCTTGCAGAACGGGGCTAGCCCGGTTCTTCCACAGTCTACCAGGCTCTCGTTTAACAGAGCCTTGGTTTCTTCTTCAGCAACGTCTTCTGGAAGATCATTGCGACTGTGCCTCTGCGGGTCATCCTTTCGCCCGGTGTACTCACACATTAAGCCGGGGCGGCGGCTCAACGGGATCACCCGCCAAGAGATCCAGACCCGGACCAGGTCTATTCCGTTCAGACCGTTGCCTAGCAGGGCCTTGATCTTATTGATCGTTGGAAGCAGAGGCTGGCGTTCCGCGGCAGACAGCTTGTCGGATAGCGGATGAGTCGGCTCCAGGCGCGTTGGGCGAAAGCCGGGCAGCGGGCTTTCGTCAGCCGGGGACGTGTCTTGGCAGTAGAACCAAGTCATATTCCAGTCCTTGGGGTGACTTGGCGGTTCTGCGTAAGGAAATAGGCAGTCCCTGCGCCGTTGGATGGAGATGCCGCCTAACTCCAGACTTGGGCCGTTTGCGCACTCGGTTTGGCGGTTTAAATAAAACAGCTCTCTGAAGAGCAGCAGACTCGGCTCTTCTCCAAGATATACTTCACAAAAAACTTGGAAGTTGCAGATGTTGGATACGGAATTGGGTCCTATATCCTGAGGCCGAAGGTCAAAAAAGTTGAGCACGTCCCGGAAGAATTTTGAGCCGGGCGGTGCGAAGCCCCGGCTCATATGGTCTGCAAAGATCACTACCTCCCCGTCCCTCGGCTGAGGTCTCTCTTCGGACGGGTCAGGGGCACGGTAGGACATCACTTCCTTCCCGGGCAGATATCCGGACTTAACAAAGTTGGCCAGGGTCTCTTCGGTGACGCTGGATCTCATCCAGTTACAAGTGATGGGAGCCTTGGGAGGCATGGTGACGGTTGGTGATCTATGATGAAGAGGAAAGTGTCCGGGTTAATTATAAGCCGGAGTTTACCATTCAAACTACAGTGACGGCTTATGAAGGGAACTAATGATATATATTGATACGGTGAATTATCTAAGCCGTCGGAGTTTTCAGGATAAGTTGGTCATCTACGGCTTACTGCAGTTAAGTCGGAGGATTCTACGGAGCATGGTTCTCTTTAAACCGGAACGTTCTACGGCGCGTGTTTTTCTTTAAGTCGGAAGCATAAGCCGCCAAGATTCAAGGGTTGCAGTTTTTACTAAGTGTGGTAAAACAGATTTCATACATCACAGTAACTTTTTCGGATCAAAATGGTTGGGCAAGATGAAAATTTTCTAGACCTAAAGAAACAGAAACAGGAGAAGTTCTTAAGGTGGAACATGGTTTTTTAGTGGTGAAAAGAGGATTTTTTGCAGATAGAATGGATCTTGAACAGTTACCGCAAAGGGTCTGTGAAGAGTTAAGATCAACGGGGGCAGTGGCTACAGGGGTTACCGAAACTCGCGGCAATGGTGAAGAACGCGAAGAACACGGGATGAACCCTACCACAGATTTGTTCTAGCAAGGCAGGGAAGACTCACCGGAGTTGAGGAAGAGCGAAGGTCGCCGCCGTTATCTGGTCCGGGTCAGGGTGATGCAGCGGCCGGGTCGGTGAAGATCAGGGGCGCGACGGCGGCGGCGGCGGCAGAAGTTCGGGCAGAGGAACGGCAGCGCGAGGAAGAAGAAGGAGAGTGTGAGAAGAGAGTGCCGGGCCGGCCTATTTATAAGGCCGAGTCATAAGTGGGCGCGGGATTCAAGGAGGCCACGGCGTGGTTATCTCCCCCTCACGGCGCCTCGATTTTCGCAAAGACAGTAAAAGCAAAGATCCGTTGCGGATCTGGCGGAGTAAAAAAACGGACTTAATGGAGGATGACGTCACGGCGGATTATCCGGAGTCCAGAGGATGACGTCACTCCGGGTTATGACCTTCACATGAATGGTAAGCCGGAGAATTTTTCTGTCTGCAGAGCTGAAGATTGACACGAGCCGGCTCAAGTCAATCTGGGGCCTAATGTTGAGGATATAGACCTGGGGGTCACCCGCCAGGAGGGCCGGGTTACTCCAAGGATCATTACCAGAAGCCCGGAGCTAAGTTTCAGGATAATGGGCCAGAGATGGGCTGAGACCCGGATATAGCTTAAAGCCCGTAGTTACAATCATTGTTATAGTAGACTTGTAGTGTAAGGCAAGTATTGTTTAGAGTCCGAGCCGGACACTCTTATGAGCCGGCCGGGACTCTAAGGGCTGCTAGGCGTCAGCCTCCTTATATAAGGGGACGACCCGGCAGCAGTTTAAGGGGACAACGATCTCTCTGAGAGCCGGGCATAGCTGTTTAGCTCCCTGGCGATTGTAACCCTAATCAATAACACCTCGAACTGGACGTAGGCTTTTACCTTCACCGTAAGGGGCCGAACCAGTATAAACCCTCGTGTTCCTTGTCCCGCATAACCCCTTCAAGCTTCCTAGTTGCGATGGCTCCACGACTAAGTCCTAGCCCAAGGACATCTGCCGTGACAATTCCACGACAGTCAGTAAGGGACTTTTGTCATATTCATTTAGTAGAACACTTCCATGCCTTGTTTTTCTATGTTAACTCCCTGTAGCATGTTGATTTCGTGCTCTGAACATTGCTACCTGATGCTGTTTTCTGCCATGTCCAGTAATTTCACCAGGTCTGTGAACCTGTTATCTTTTGCACTTTTTCCATGCTTGTTTGAGCCTGTTATGTTGTGATCTAGCCATAGCTCAGTGTTCATCTTTTGTCAAGCATCTCCTGTAGATTGCTGCCATATGCTTTGTTGCTATGTTGGAGTGCTGTAGCATTGTTACTTGTTGCATTTTAAGTGCTATCATGCTGTTAATCGCAGATTCGTGTCATTCTTGTTTTGCTTGCCATTTGCAAACCGTGCATCCGTTTCCGGTGATCTTTATATCGATTTCGACCGAAATCATCTCATCTTTCCAGTGGCATGCTTGGTTTGCCAAGTTACTGCCTTGTTCACCATTTTCCTTCCGGAGCACGCATATGCATCGCATATCATATCTCGCATATCATACATGTTTTGCATCATGTTGCTTGTGCAATTCTCGTGTTTGATTGTGGTTCCGTTGCTTGTGTTCTTGTTTTGGGTAGAGCCGGGAGACGAGTTCGTGAACGAGGAACCCGTTGAGTACGCTTACGAGGATCAAGCTTTCGACAACTCTGAGAACCTTGCAGGCAAGATGACCACCCCTCGAAATCACTTCTATCTTTGCTTTGCTAGTTGTTCGTTCTATTGCCATGCTGCGCTACCTACCACTTGCTATATCATGCCTCCCATGTTGCCATGTCAGCCTCTAACCATCTTTTCCTAGCAAACCGTTGTTTGGCTAAGTTACCGCTTTTGCTCAGCCCTTCTTATAGCGTTGCTAGTTGCAGGTGAAGTTGAAGTTTGTTCCATGTTGGAACATGGATATGCTGGGATATCACAATATCTCTTATTATATTAATGCATCTATATATTTGGTAAAGGGTGGAAGGCTCGGCCTTATGCCTGGTGTTTTGTTCCACTCTTGCGCCCTAGTTTCTGTCATACCGGTATTATGTTCCTTGAGTTTGCGTTCCTTACGCGGTCGGGTGATTTATGGGACCCTCTTGTCAGTTCGCCTTGAATAAAACTCCTCCAGCACGGCCCAACCTTGGTTTTACCATTTGCGACCTAAGCCTTTTTCCCCCGGGTTTTCGCGAGCCCGAGGGTCATCTTTATTTTACCCCCCCGGGCCAGTGCTCCTTCGAGTGTTGGTCCGAATCGAGCATCCTGTGGGGCCACCTTGGGGAAACTCGGGGTCTGGTTTTACTCGTAGCTTGACTTATCCGGTGTGCCCTGAGAACGAGATATGTGCAGCTCCTATCGGGATTTGTCGGCGCATCGGGCGGCTTTGCTTGTCTTGTTTTACCATTGTCGAAATGTCTTGTAAACCGGGATTCCGAGACTGATCGGGTCTTTCCGGGAGAAGGTTTATCCTTCGTTGACCGTGAGAGCTTATGATGGGCTAAGTTGGGACACCCCTGCACGGTATTATCTTTCGAAAGCCGTTCCCGCGGTTATGAGGCAGATGGGAATTTGTTAATGTCCGGTTGTAGAGAACTTGTCACTTGACCCAATTAAAATACATCAACTGTGTGTGTAGTCGTGATGGTCTCTTCTCGGCGGAGTCCGGGAAGTGAACACGGTTGGAGTTATGAATGACGTAAGTAGGAGTTCAGGATCACTTCTTGGTCATTACTAGATGGCGACCGTTCCGTTGCTTCTCTTCTCGCTCTCTTTTGCGTATGTTAGCCACCATATATGCTTGGTGCATGCTGCAGCTCCACCTCATTTCACCATCCTTTCCTATAAGCTTAAATAGTGTTGATCTCGCGGGTGTGAGATTGCTGAGTCCCTGTGACTCACAGATTCTACCAAAACAGTTGCAGGTGCCGACGATGCCAGTGCAGATGATGGGATCGATCTCAAGTGGGAGTTCGATGAGGAACGTGGTCGTTACTATGTGTCTTTTCCTGATGATCAGTAGTGGAGCCTAGTTGGGACGATCAGGGATCTAGCATTTGGGGTTATCTTATTTTCATTTGGATCTTGACCGTAGTCGGTCTATGTGTGTATTTTGGATGATGTATGAATTATATTTATGTACTGTGTGAAGTGGCGATTGTAAGCCAACTCTTTATCCCATTCTTGTTCATTACATGGGATTGTGTGAAGATGACCCTTCTTGCGACAAAACCACAATGCGGTTATGCCTCTAAGTCGTTCCTCGACACGTGGGAGATATAGCCGCATCGTGGGTGTTACAAGTTGGTAATCAGAGCCATCCCCAACTTAGGAGCCCCCTGCTTGATCGAATCGCTGGCGTTGTTGAGTCTAGAACAAAAATGTTTTGAGTCTTAGGATTATATATATCGGAGAGTAGGATTCTTTTTACTCCTCAGTCCCTTCGTCGCTCTAGTGAGGTCTCCTGACGTAGAAGTTTTGACTCTTCTCTCCTCAAATTTCACTAAATTTTTTTTAGGATCACGCGGGTATCTTGGAATCGTTCCGATGGTTTTGTGGCGAGAACATTGTTCTTGGTGCCTCCTGACATTTAGGGGTTGTGGAAGTGTCCCGGGGAGTTGAGCTCCGAGGTGTTGTCGTCACAATTTTATCGTTGCAGTTCTGGAATACCTGAGTTTCGCCGACATCGAAATCTATTTTATGCAGTTGTTAGTGAGATCACCTCGACGCCACCCAGTACTGGGGCGGGAGTTCGGGAGTATTGCCATAACTCGTATAAAGGATGCTTTTCGAAGGTTGAGGTACATGATTTCCGAAGGTTTCTTGGTTATGTGTTGACGGATGGATACAGCTGGATCTAGGGATTGCTAGTTTGGGTGTTATATTTTGTGTCCCCTGTATCCCCAACACCAGATTGCATAACCAGAAAGTTTCGGGAGTTTATAAGTGGGAATTCAAGTAGCTCTTAGGATATCTTTCCGACAGACGCATGATATGAGATTGGGGTTCGACGTCTAGTGGTCCGCCTGTACACGGTTGGTTTTACAGTGGTCTCGTAGTGTCTTAAAGAGTCCTTGGCTATGCCGACTCGGGGACGCTTCGTATGTCATGTGCACAGCCTTGTACATGATGGTGCTGTACGATTGAGCCCGTGTGGGCCCCACCACGAAAACTTCGGACGAAATCTCTATCATATGTTTGTTCCGGCTTATTCTGCAAGCCAATACTTTGTTTTGTTTTGTATTGTGGTATTCGGGTTGCTTCGAAGTCATATGTTGATTCCATATCTTTTTCAAGTGGCTTCTCAACTTATGGAAGTGTGATGATTTACTATGGAATTCATTCGTTCATCCTCGTTCGAATGTTTATTGTGAAGACTATATGTTGCAAATTTCTACCTGTTGATTCTACTTATCTATTTGTCTATCAAGATGCTAACGGATATCACCCTCTTCAGGATGGCTTCGCCAACGCGTCAGAATCCGGATCACAATGAAGGGAGTCAAGCAAACCCTCCTCCACCACCTCCGCCTCCGGAGGCATGGCAAGCTATCATGGCAGCCACCAACGCCAATGCTCAGATGATTCTGCAACTATTGCAAGAACGCACCCAAGGGCAAGGCAATCAAGGAAATCAAGGCCAAGGCAACAATCAGCCTCACTTCGCTACCCTCAACCAGTTTCTCGCAAATCAGCCCAAGTCTTTCAGCTACTATGCCGAGGCCACGGATGCCGATGATTGGCTCGTGGACATGAACAAGCATTTTGAATGTAGCAATGTCAGGCCTGAGGACTATGTCAAGTTCGCTTCTTTTCAGCTCAAGGACCAAGCTGCTGATTGGTATCAACAATACAAAGATTCCAGAGGAGGTCGTGTGATCACTTGGACTGACTTTTGTCGGGATTTCAAAGCGCACCACATTCCACAAAGTGTTGTCGAGAGCAAGCGTGAGGAGTTCCGCAATCTCAAGCAAGGCAACATGTCTGTGTATCAATTCAACATCCAGTTTCAGAAACTTGCTTGCTTCGCTAAACAAGACGTTCCTGATGAAAAGAGCATGATCTATCATTTCAGAGGTGGCCTTAGAGAGGATCTGCAGTTAGCTCTCGTTCTTGTTGAGCCTACTCAGTTTGATCAATTCTACAACATGGCACTGAAGCAAGAGGCTGCTCAGCTCAAGTGTGAGGCTTCTAAGAAGAGAGTCAGAGACGCAGTTCAGTCTTCTTCTTCCTCACTTGTGGCAGCTAAGCAACAGAAGATCTGGTTGCCTCCTCCTCCTCCGTTTCATCAGCCTTACCAGCAGAAGAACAAAGGTGGCCATGGTTCTTCCAACTCTTCCAACTCTGGCTATCAGAACAAGTCTCAGAATCAAGCTCCAAAGTCCAATGCTCCTTATCACCGTCCACTCTCAGAGGTGACTTGCAACAAGTGTCAGCAGAAAGGTCACTATGCTAACAAGTGCTTCAACCAAAGGCGTCTTCCGCCTCCTCCTCCTGTCATATCTTCCAGCAATGCAGTGGTCAAGCATAATCCAAAGTCTGCAAAGGTGAACATGATGAATGCAGCTCAAGCGGAGGAATCTACCTGTTAACGGAACTTGCTATGTTTACATGGTTGCCATCATATCTTCTGGTCCTTTTTGGCTTATGGTCAGTAAGGGACTTTTGTCATATGCATTTAGTAGAATACTGTCATGCCTTGTATTGTCATGTTAAGTTCCTGTAGCATGTTGATTTCGTGCTCTGAACATTGCTACCTGATGCTGTTTCAGGCATGTCCAGTAATTTCACCAAGTCTGTGATCCTGTTATCTTTTGCACTTTTGCCATGCTTGTTTGAACCTGCTGTGGTGTGATCTAGCTGTAGCTCAGTGTTCATCTTTTGTCAAGCATCTCCTGTGGATTACTGTCATATGCTTTGTTGCTATGTTGGCGTGCTGTAGCATTGTTACTTGTTGCATTCTAAGTGCTATCATGCTGTTAATCGCAGATTCGTGTCATTCTTCTTTTGCTTGCCATTTGCAAACCGTGCATCCGTTTCCGGAAATCCTCTCATTTTTCCAGTGGCATGCTTGGTTTGCCAAGTTACTGCCTTGTTCATCTTTTTCCTTCCGGAGCACGCATATGCATCACATATCATATCTTGCATATCATTCATGTTTTGCATCATGTTGCTTGTGCATTCCCCGTGTTTGATTGTGGTTCCGTTGCTTGTGTTCTTGTTTTGGGTAGAGCCGGGAGAGGAGTTCGTGAACGAGGAACCTTTTGAGTACACTTACGAGGATCAAGCTTTCGACAACTCTGAGAACCTTGCAGGCAAGATGACCATACCCTCGAAATCACTTCTATCTTTGCTTTGCTAGTTGTTCGTTCTATTGCCATGCTGCGCTACCTACCACTTGCTGTATCATGCCTCCCATATTGCCATGTCAGCCTCTAACCATCCTTTCCTAGCAAACCGTTGTTTGGCTAAGTTACTGTTTTTGCTCAGCCCTTCTTATAGGGTTGCTATTTGCAGGTGAAGTTGAAGTTTGTTCCATGTTGGAACATGGATATGTTGGGATATCACAATATCTCTTATTTAATTAATGCATCTATATATTTGGTAAAGGGTGGAAGGCTCGGCCTTATGCCTGGTGTTTTGTTCCACTCTTGCCTCCCTAGTTTCTGTCATACCGGTATTATGTTCCTTGAGTTTGCGTTCCTTACGCGGTTGGGTGATTTATGGGACCCCCTTGACAGTTCGCCTTGAATAAAACTCCTCCAGCAAGGCCCAACCTTGGTTTTACCATTTGCCACCTAAGCCTTTTCCCCCGGGTTTTCGCGAGCCCGAGGGTCATCTTTATTTTAACCCCCCGGGCCAGTGCTCCTTCGAGTGTTGGTGCGAATCGAGCAACCTGCGGGGCCACCTCGGGGAAACTCGAGGTCTGGTTTTACTCGTAGCTTGACTTATCCGGTGCGCCCTGAGAACAAGATATGTGCAGCTCCTATCGGGATTTGTCGGCACATTCGGGCGGCTTTGCTGGTCGTGTTTTACCATTGTCGAAATGTCTTGTAAACCGGGATTCCGAGAATGATCGGGTCTTTCCGGGAGAAGGTTTATCCTTCGTTGACCGTGAGAGCTTATGATGGGCTAAGTTGGGAAACCCCTGCAGGGTATTATCTTTCGAAAGCCGTGCCCGTGGTTATGAGGCAGATGGGAATTTGTCAATGTCCGGTTGTAGAGAACTTGTCATTTGACCCAATTAAAATACATCAACCGTGTGTGTAGCCGTGATGGTCTCTTCTCGGCGGAGTCCGGGAAGTGAACACGGTTCTAGTATGAATGATGTAAGAAAGAGTTCAGGATCACTTCTTGGTCATTTCTAGATGACGACCATTCTGTTGCTTCTCTTCTCGCTCTCTTTTGCGTATGTTAGCCACTTTATATGCTTAGTGCCTGCTGCAGCTCCACCTCATTACACCATCCTTTCCTATAAGCTTAAATAGTCTTGAACTCGCGGGTGTGAGATTGCTGAGTCCTCGTGACTCACAGATTCTACCAAAACAGTTGCAGGTGCCGACGATGCCAGTGCAGATGATGGGATCGATCTCAAGTGGGAGTTCGATGAGGAACGTGGTCGTTACTATGTTTCTTTTCCTGATGATTAGTAGTGGAGCCCAGTTGGGACGATCGGGGATCTAGCATTTGGGGTTATCTTATGTTCATTGGGATCTTGACCGTAGTCGGTCTATGTGTGTATTTTGGATGATGTATGAATTATATTTATGTATTGTGTGAAGTGGCGATTGTAAGCCAACTCTTTATCCCATTCTTGTTCATTACATGGGATTGTGTGAAGATGACCCTTCTTGCGACAAAACCACAATGCGGTTATGCCTCTAAGTCGTGCCTCGACCTAGAGTCCGGTTTGAACCAACTTGTAACGCCCACGATGCGGCTATATCTCCCACGTGTCGAGGCACGACATAGAGGCATAACCGCATTGTGGTTTTGTCGCAAGAAGGGTCATCTTCACACAATCCCATGCAGTGAACAAGAATGGGATAACGAGAGTTGGCTTACAATCGCCACTTCACACAATACATAAATATAATTCATACATGATCCAAAATACACACATAGACCGACTACGGTCAAGATCCAAATGAAAATCAGATAACCCCAAATGCTAGATCCCCGATCGTCCCAACTGGGCTCCACTACTGATCATCAGGAAAAGACACATAGTAACGACCGCGTTCCTCATCGAACTCCCACTTGAGGTCGATCCCATCATCTGCACTGGCATCGTCGGCACCTGCAACTGTTTTGGTAGAATCTATGAGTCACGAGGACTCAGCAATCTCTCACCCGCGAGATCAAGACTATTTAAGCTTATAGGAAAGGATGGCGTTATGAGGTGGAGCTGCAGCAGGCACTAGGCACATATAGTGGCTAACATACGCAAATCAGAGCGAGAAGAGAAGCAACGGAACGGTCGTCATCTAGTAATGACCAAGAAGTGATCCTGAACTCCTACTTACGTCATTCATAACTCAAACCGTGTTCACTTCCCGGACTCCGCCGAGAAGAGACCATCACGGCTACACACGCAATTGTGTATTTTAACTGAGTCAAGTGACAAGTTCTCTACAACCCGACATTACCAAATTCCCATCTGCCTCATAACCGCGGGCACGGCTTTCGAAAGATAATACCCTGCAGGGGTGTCCCAACTTAGCCCATCATAAGCTCTCACGGTCAACGAAGGATAAACCTTCTCCCGGAAAGACCCGACCAGTCTCGGAATCCCGGTTTACAAGACATTTCGACAATGGTAAAACAAGACCAGCAAAGCCGCCCGATGTGCCAACAAATCCCGATAGGAGCTGCACATATCTCGTTCTCAGGGCACAACGGATGAGCCAGACGTCGGGTTGGCATAGACCCTGGTTGCCCAGGGGGCGCCGGACATCGCTCGGTTTAGGCCAGCACTCGAAGGAGCACTGGTCCGGGGGTTTAAATAAAGATGACCCTCGGGCTCGCAAAAACCCGGGGGAAAAGGCTTAGGCGGCAAATGGTAAAACCAAGGTTGGGCTTTGCTGGAGGAGTTTTATTCAAGGCGAACTGTCAAGGGGGTCCCATAAATCACCCAACCGCGTAAGGAACGCAAACTCAAGGAACATAATACCGGTATGACAGAAACTAGGGCGGCAAGAGTGGAACAAAACACCAGGCATAAGGCCGAGCCTTCCACCCTTTACCAAATATATAGATGCATTAATATAATAAGAGATATTGTGATATTTCCAAAATATCCATGTTCCAACATGGAACCAACTTCATCTTCACCTGCAACTAGCAACTCTATAAGAAGGGCTGAGCAACAGCGGTAACATAGCCAAACAACGGTTTGCTAGGAAAGGATGGTTAGAGGCTGACATGGCAACATGGGAGGCATGATATAGCAAGTGGTAGGTAGCGCAGCATGGCAATAGAGCGAACAACTAGCAAAGCAAAGATAGAAGTGATTTTGAGGGTATGGTCATCTTGCCTCCAAGGTTCTCAGAGTTGTCGAAAGCTTGATCCTCGTAAGCGTACTCAACAGGCTCCTCGTTCACGAACTCGTCTCCCGGCTCTACCCAAGACAAGATCACAAGCAACGGAACCACAATCAAACACGGGGAATGCACAAGCAACATGATGCAAAACATGAATGATATGCAAGATATGATATGCGATGCATATGCGTGCTCTGGAAGGAAAAAGATGAACAAGGCAGTAACTTGGAAAACCAAGCATGCCACTAGAAAGATGAGAGGATTTCGGTCGAAATCGATATAAAGATCACCGGAAACGGATGCACGGTTTGCAAATGGCAAGCAAAAGAAGAATGACACGAATCTGCGATTAACAGCATGATAGCACTTAGAATGCAACAAGTAACAATGCTACAGCACACTAACATAGCAACAAAGCATATGACAGTAATCTACAGGAGATGCTTGACAAAAGATAAACACTGAGCTACGGCTAGATCACACCACAGCAGGTTCAAACAAGCATGGCAAAAGTGCAAAAGATAACAGGATCACAGACTTGGTGAAATTACTGGACATGCCTGAAACAGCATCAGATAGAAATGTTCAGAGCATGAAATCAGCATACTACAGGAACTTAACATGGCAATACAAGGCATGCCAGTATTCTACTAAATGCATGTGATAAAAGTCCCTTACTGACCATAAGCCAAAAAGGACCAGAAGATATGATGGCAACCATGTAAACATAGCAAGTTTCGTTAACAGGTTTCAGACTTAGCAGAAAACAGAGCATGGCAGAAACAATAATATGAAGGCATCTTGATCAGCTTGATGCACTCACCACAAAGCAATGCATGACAAAAAAAGCATACCTACAGCAAGACGACATGTTTATGAAGCCATCCATGGCAAGAGAAAATACATAGCATGTATGAAACCACTACAACAAGCTTGGCAAAATTGAATAACACGTAAACAATCTGCCAGAAATATTTTATAGCAAAAATAGAGCAAGATTGAGTCATGCTATGGCACTCCATAATTGCAAACAAGGGCAGGAATGGATCAATTACAACAATATCTACAAAACATCCTTACTAAACATCTTCAAACTATGCATGGATCTCTCTGTAGCATCAAGTTTACATGGCAACAAAATAACTGCAGACAGACTTGGAGAAAATACCAAGTCCCTGAAATCAGAAACATTACGGAGCCTAGTTTGCATGCTTGTGCTAGTCACCACAGAGGTCAGAAAAATACATGGCATATACCCCTGGAAAGATGGCATGGCATACAACAAAACACATGTAGAGCTCATGCCCATAAGATGCACAGATTAAATGATACAAAAATAACAAATCTCCAAGTTCTGCTAAGTAACAGTAGACAACAGCAACTAGCACTCTTGCACCAGAGATTTGGGCATCAAGATGGACTCTAATGAACATGGTGCAATTGAAAAAATGAAGAGCATCACGAGGTGAACAATTCAACATTCACACGCGCGAAACGGAGCTATATGCAGAGAGTTATGATGCGATGAACATGGGCATATGATGTAACAATATAAGGACTTGGAGAAAAACGAGAGGGGGAGAAAGTCAACCGGATCTAGGGTTTGCTGGGGCACGCGAACCGAGGCAGCCGGGATCTCGCCGGAGACGGCGCGCGTGGTGGCCGGAGTGGAGGAGAAGGGCGCCAACGGGCTCGGGGACGGCGGATCCGGCGAGGTGGCGGCGGAGAAGGACGGCGGCGCTGGGGCGCGGAGGCAACGGCCTTCGGGGCGGCGGATCGGCGAGGTGGCGGCGGCTCGCCGGCGAACGGGACGACGGGCGGCGCGGGAGGTGGGCGACGGGGCGAGGCGGCGGTGGCGCGCCGGCGCTTGGGCGGCGGGAGCGCGCGGGGAGGCGCACGGGCACGGGGCGACGGAGCTCAGGCCCGGCGGGCCTGCCCTGGGCCGCGGCGGGCCCGCGGTGGAGGGAAGCCGGCGGGGTGAGGTGGCGGCGTCCGGTTGGCCAGGAGCGGCGGCGCGATTCTCGTCCGGCGCGGTACGGACACGTCCGGCGCGCGGAGGGACGAAGGTTAGGGTTTGATCTGCGAATGGATTTCGGGAGGGATGCAAATATATAGCTAGAGGGAGCTAGGAGAGTCCAATTGAGGTGCGGTTTTCGCCCACACGATCGTGATCGAACGACCTAGAGCATGGAGGAGAGTTTGGTGGGTTTTGGGTTGTTTAGAGAGGGGGTTTTGCTGCAACACACAGAAGGCATCTGCGGTTACCCGGTTAACGGTTGGAGTACCAAACGACCTCCAAATTGAACGAAACTTGACCGGTGGTATACCAAGGCCATTTGACAAGCCTCGGTCCATTCCGAGAACGTTTGACACCCGCTCACGAAAGAAAACAAGAGGGGTGCGCCGGAGGAGGTGGGAGCGCCGGATTGCAAAACGGACAACGGGGAAAATGCTCGGATGCAAGAGACGAACACGTATGCTAATGCAATGCACATGATGACATGATATGAAATGCATGACAAGAACAAAATGCAATACGAAAGACAAAACCCGACCCCGAAGGGAATATCATGACAAGAGTTGGAGTTACAAATATGGAAAGTTACATCCTGGGTGTCACAACACTCCACCACTACGAGAGGATCTCGTCCCGAGATCTAGGACTGAAAGAACTCCGGATATTCGGAACGGAGGTGGTCCTCGCGTTCCCAGGTGGCTTCTCGGTCGGAATGGTGCGACCACTTCACTTTCAGGAATTTGATTGACTTGTTGCGAGTCTTGCGCTCAGTTTCTTCAAGAATAGCAACGGGGTGCTCATGATAAGACAGATCTTCTTGGAGGTGTATAGCTCTGCCAACTGAGCTGCTGAGATGGATTCTTTGATTGGAAGGAAATGAGCCACTTTTGAAAGCTTGTCAATGACAACGAAGATAGCATCATTTCCCCGCTTGGACTTGGGAAAACCAGTCACGAAGTCCATTTCGATATGATCAAACTTCCATTCTGGGATAGCAAGAGGTTGGAGGAGACCAGCTGGTCGTTGGTGTTCTGCTTTCACTCTTCGACAGACATCACATTCATTCACGAACTGAGCAATTTCTCTCTTCATTCGAGTCCACCAATACGACTGCTTGAGGTCATGTTACATCTTCGTACTTCCAGGATGAATGGAAAGAAGAGAATTGTGTGCCTCGTTCATTATGACTTTCCTTAGATCACCTTTAGGAACCACAATACGGTCCTCGAAGAATAAAGTGTCTCTGTCATCAATGCGGTAGCACTTGTATTTGGAAAGACCCTTCTCGATACCACGTTTCACCTTCTTCACCATGGCATCAAGAAGTTGTGCTTCACGAATTTGATCTTCCAAAGTAGGAGAGACTATGAGGTTGGCAAGAAAGCCTTGAGGAACAACTTGGAGATTCAGCTTGCGGAAAGCTTCACAAAGATCCGGTTGGAATGGCTTGAGAATTAAGCTGTTGCAATAAGCCTTCCTGCTTAAAGCATCTGCAATGACATTGGCTTTGCCTGGAGTATATTCAATACTCGGATTTTACTCTTGAATCATTTCGACCCATCGAGTCTGCCTGAGGTTGAGGTTGGGCTGAGTGAAGATGTACTTGAGACTCTTGTGATCGGTGAATATGTCCACTTTTCTTCCCAACAAGAGATGTCTCCACGTTATTAATGCATGGACAACTGCCGCTAACTCAAGATCGTGAGTGGGTTAGTTCTTCTCATTGGGCTTCAACTGACGAGACGTATAGGCCACAACTTTCTTCTCTTGCATTAACACAACACCGAGACCTTGGGGAGAAGCATCACAGAAAACTTCAAATGGCTTGGATTCATCAGGAGGAGTCAAGACAGGAGCTGTGACGAGTTTCTCTTTGAGAGTGTTGAAAGCAACGTCACACTTAGGAGACCAGACATACTTCACATGCTTCTGGAGAAGGTTGGAAAGAGGCTTTGCAATCTTAGAGAAATTCTCAACGAATCTTCGGCAATAGCTTGCAAGACCAAGAAAACTGCGGAGCTGCTTGATATTCTGAGGAGGTTCCCAATTCACAATTGCGGAAACCTTCTCGGGGTTAATAGCGATGCCCTTGGCAGAGATGATGTGACCAAGGTAAAGAACTTCATCGAGCCAAAACTCACATTTTGAAAACTTCGCATAGAATTGATACTCTCGGAGCTTGTCGAGCACCAATCGCAAATGTTTGGCATGATCCTTCTTATTCTTGGAGAAGACCAAGATATTAGCGAGATACACCAGGACGAATTCATTGGTATAGGGGTTGAAGATGAAATTCATCATCCGAGAGAATGTTGGAGGAGCATTGACAAGGCCGAAAGACATGACAGTATATTCATAAGAACCAAAGCTTGTTCTGAATGTTGTCTTGGGAATATCTTCTTCACGAATGCGAATCTGATGATAACCCATGCGAAGGTCAAGCTTGGAGAATACTTTAGCACCTTTGAGTTGCTCGAATAGCTCATTGATGTTGGGAAGTGGATACTTGTTCTTGATTGTCTTCTTGTTCAATGGACGGTAGTCGACACAAAGTCGGTCCGTGCCATCCTTCTTCTGGACAAAAAGAACACCACAACCCCATGGAGAAGAACTCGGTCTGATCAAACCCAGACGCTCTTGTTCATCGAGCTGTTTCTTGAATTCCTTCAGCTCCTTGGGTCCAAGCTTGTATGGACGCTTGCAAACGGATTCAGTGCCCGGCTCAAGATCGATAACGAACTCAACTGGCCGGTGAGGAGGCATACCCGGAAGCTCTTCTGGAAAGACATCTTGATACTCACAAATGACTGGAATTTGAGAGATGGCATTCAATTCGCCCTTCTCATTGAGAGAAAATAACCGAATGGTTTCATCACGAGCGGCATCAATGATAACATCCTCAGAAGAGTGTGTCAATTGAATTTCCCTGGCAGCACAATCAAGTTGAGTCTTGTGCTTAGAAAGCCAGTCCATCCCGAGAATTAGATCAATATCCGAGTCACCAAGAACAACTGGAGAAGACAGAAATTTATAGTTTCCCATCTTGATGGAAACATCCGGAACACAATTATTAGATGTCATTTGCTTGCCCGGAGACACAACCTTCAACGGGATAGGAATCTTTTCCATCACAAACTCATGCTTGGCAACAAAAGGTCTTGAAATGAAAGAAAGAGATGCACCAGTATCAAAAAGAACTTTTGCAGGAATATTATTAACTGAGAGATTACCCATTATCACATCAGTAGATTCCTCCGCTTGAGCTGCATTCATCATGTTCACCTTTGCAGACTTTGGATTATGCTTGACCACTGCATTGCTGGAAGATCTGACAGGAGGAGGAGGCGGAAGACGCCTTTGGTTGAAGCACTTGTTAGCATAGTGACCTTTCTGCTGACACTTGTTGCAAGTCACCTCTGAGAATGGACGCTGATAAGGAGCATTGGACTTTGGAGCTTGATTCTGAGACTTGTTCTGATATCCAGGGTTGGAGGAGTGGGAAGAACCATGGCCACCTTTGTTCTTCTACTGGTAAGGCTGACGAAACGGAGGAGGAGGAGGCAACCAGAACTTCTGTTGCTTAGCTGCCACAAGTGAGGAAGAAGAAGACTGAACTGCGTCCCTGACTCTCTTCTTAGAAGCCTCACACTTGAGCTGAGCAGCCTCTTGCTTTAGTGCCATGTTATAGAATTGATCAAACTGAGTAGGCTCAACAAGAACGAGAGCTAACTGCAGATCCTCTCTAAGACCACCTCTGAAGTGGTAGATCATGCTCTTTTCATCAGGAACGTCTTGTTTAGCGAAGCGAGCAAGTTTCTGAAACTGGATGTTGAATTGATACACAGACATGTTGCCTTGCTTGAGATTGCGGAACTCCTCACGCTTGCTCTCAACAACACTTTGTGGAATGTGGTGCGCTTTGAAGTCCTGACAGAAGTCAGTCCAAGTGATCACACGACCTCCTCTGGAATCTTTGCATTGTTGATACCAATCAGCAGCTTGGTCCTTGAGCTGAAAAGAAGCGAACTTGACATAGTCCTCAGGCCTGACATTGCTACATTCAAAATGCTTGTTGATGTCCACGAGCCAATCATCGGCATCCGTGGCCTCGGCATAGTAGCTGAAAGACTTGGGCTGAATTGCGAGAAACTGGTTGAGTGTAGCGAAGTGAGACTGATTGTTGCCTTGACCTTGACCTTGATTGCCTTGATTGCCTTGCCCTTGGGTGCGTTCTTGCAAGAGTTGCAGAATCATCTGAGCATTGGCGTTGGTGGCTGCCATGATAGCTTGCCATGCCTCCGGAGGCGGAGGTGGTGGCGGAGGGTTCGCCTGACTCCCTTCATTGCGATCCGGATTCTGACGCGTTGGCGGAGCCATCCTGAAGAGGGTGACATCCGTTAGCATCTTGATAGACAATTAGACAAGTAGAATCAACGGATAGAAATTGTAACATATAGTCTTCACAATAAACATTCGAACGAGGATGAACGAATGAATTCCATAGTAAATCATCACACTTCCATAAGTTGAGAAGCCACTTAGAAAAAAGGTATGGAATCAACATATGACTTCGAAGCAACTCGAATACCACAATACAAAACAAAACAAAGTATTGGCTTGCAGAATAAGCCGGAACAAACATATGATAGAGATTTCGTCTGAAGTTTTCGTGGTGGGGCCCACACGGGCTCGATCGTACAGCACCATCATGTACAAGGCTGTGCACATGACATACGAAGCGTCCCCGAGTCGGCATAGCCAAGGACTCTTTAAGACACTATGAGAGCACTATAAAACCAACCGTGGAAAGGCGGACCACTAGACGTCGAACCCCAATCTCATATCATGCGTTTGTCGGAAAGATATCCTAAGAGCTACTTGAATTCCCACTTATAAACTCCCGAAACTTTCTGGTTATGCAATCTGGTGTTGGGGATACAGGGTACACAAAATATATCACCCAAACTAGCAATCCCTAGATCCAGCTGTATCCATCCGTCAACACATAACCAAGAAACCTTCGGAAATCGTGTACCTCAACCTTCGAAAAGCATCCGTTATACGAGTTATGGCAATACTCCCGAACTCCCGCCCCAGTACTGGGTGGCGTCGAGGTGATCTCACCAACAACTGCATAAAAGAGATTTCGATGTCGGCGAAACTCAGGTATTCCAGAACTGCAACGATAAAATTGTGACGACAACACCTCGGAGCTCAACTCCCTGGGACACTGCCACAACCCCTAAATGTCAGGAGGCACCAAGAACAATGTTCTCGTCAAAAAACCATCGGAACGATTCCAAGATACCCGCGTGATCCTAATTTTTTTTTGTGAAATTTGAGGAGAGAATAGTCAAAACTTCTACGTTAGGAGGCCTCACTAGAGCGATGAAGGGACTGAGGAGTAAAAAGAATCCTACTCTCCAATATATATAACCCTAAGACTCAAAACATTTTTGTTCTAGACTCAACAACGCCAGCGATTCGATCAAGCAGGGGCCTCCTAAGTCGGGGATGGCTCTGATTACCAACTTGTAACGCCCATGATGCGGCTATATCTCCCACGTGTCGAGGCACGACTTAGAGGCATAACTGCATTGTGGTTTTGTCGCAAGAAGGGTCATCTTCACACAATCCCATGTAATGAACAAGAATGGGATAACGAGAGTTGGCTTACAATCTCCACTTCCACAATACATAAACATAATTCATACATCATCCAAAATACACACATAGACCGACTACGGTCAAGATCCAAATGAAAAAAAAGATAACCCCAAATGCTAGATCCCCGATCGTCCCAACTGGGCTCCACTACTGATCATCAGGAAAAGACACATAGTAACAACCACGTTCCTCATCGAACTCCCACTTGAGGTCGATCCCATCATCTGCAATGGCATCGTGGGCACCTGCAACTGTTTTGGTAGAATCTGTGAGTCATGAGGACTCAGCAATCTCACACCCGCGAGGTCAAGACTATTTAAGCTTATAGGAAAGGATGGTGTAATGAGGTGGAGCAGCAGCAGGCACTAAGCATATATGGTGGCTAACATACGGAAATGAGAGCGAGAAGGGAAGCAACGGAACGGTCGTCATCTAGCAATGACCAAGAAGTGATCCTGAACTCCTACTTACGTCATTCATAACTCAAACCGTCTTCACTTCCCGGACTCCGCCGAGAAGAGACCATCACGGCTACACACACAGTTGATGTATTTTAATTGGGTGAAGTGACAAGTTCTCTACAACCGGACATTAACAAATTCCCATCTGCCTCATAACCGCGGGCACGGCTTTCGAAAGATAATACCCTGCAGGGGTGTCCCAACTTTGCCCATCATAAGCTCTCACGGTCAACGAAGGATAAACCTTCTCCTGGAAAGACCCGATCAGTCTCGGAATCCTGGTTTACAAGACATTTCGACAATGGTAAAACAAGACCAGCAAAGCCGCCCGAATGTGCCGACAAATCCCGATAGGAGCTGCACATATCTCGTTCTCAGGGTACACCGGATGAACACTACGTACAACTAAAACCAATCCTCGAGTTTCCCCAAGGTGGCGCTGCAAGTGGCTCTAGTTTGGACCAGCACTCAAAGGAACACTGGCCCGGGGGTTGAAATAAAGATGACCCTCGGGCTCGCGAAAACCCGGGGGAAAAGGCTTAGGTGGCAAATGGTAAAACCAAGGTTGGGCCTTGCTGGAGGAGTTTCATTCAAGGCGAACTGTCAAGGGGGTCCCATAAATCACCCAACCGCGTAAGGAACGCAAACTCAAGGAACATAATACCGGTATGACATAAGCTAGGGAGGCAAGAGTGGAAAAAAACCAGGCATAAGGCCGAGCCTTCCACCCTTTACCAAATATATAGATGCATTAATTAAATAAGAGATATTGTGATATCCCAACAGATCCATGTTCCAACATGGAACAAACTTTAACTTCACCTGCAACTAGCAACGCTATAAGAAGGGCTGAGCAAAAGCGGTAACTTAGCCAAACAACGGTTTGCTAGGAAAGGATGGTTAGAGGCTGACATGGCAATATGGGAGGCATGATACAGCAAGTGGTAGGTAGCGCAGCATGGCAATAGAACGAACAACTAGCAAAGCAAAGATAGAAGTGATTTCGAGGGTATGGTCATCTTGCCTGCAAGGTTCTCAGAGTTGTCGAAAGCTTGATCCTCGTAAGCGTAATCAACAGGTTCCTCATTCACGAACTCGTCTCCCGGCTCTACCCAAGACAATAACACAAGCAATGGAACCACAATCAATCACGGGAAATGCACAAGCAACATGATGCAATACATGAATGACATGCAATATATGGTATGCGATGCGTATGCATGCTCCGGGAGGAAAATGATGAACAAGGCAGTAACTTGGCAAACCAAGCATGCCACTGGAAAGATGAGATGATTTCGGTCGAAATCGATATAAAGATCACCGGAAACGGATGCACGGTTTTCAAATGGCAAGCAAAACAAGAACGACACGTATCTGCGATTAACAGCATGATAGCACTTAAAATGCAACAAGTAACAAAGCTACAGCACTCCAACATAGCAAAAAAGCATATGACAGTAATCTACAGGAGATGCTTGACAAAAGATGAACACTGAGCTACGGATAGATCACAACATAACAAGCTCAAACAAGCATGACAAAAGTGCAAAAGATAACAGGTTCACAGACTTGGAGAAATTACTGGACATGGCAGAAACAGCATCAGGTAGCAATGTTCAGAGCACGAAATAAACATGCTACAGGAACTTAACATGGCAAAACAAGGAATGAAAGTATTCTACTAAATGCATATGACAAAATTCCCGTAATGACCATAAGCCAAAAAGGAACAGAATATATGATGGCAACCATGTAAACATAGCAAGTTTTGTTAACAGGTTTCAGACTTTGCAGAAAACAGAGCATGGCAGAAACAATAATATGAAGGCATCTTGGTGAGCTTGATGCACTCACCAAAAAGAAATGCATGACAAAAAAAGCATACCTACAGCAAGATGGCATGTTTATGAAGCTATCCATGGCAAAAGCAAGTACATAGCATGTATGGATCAACTACAACAAGCTTGGCAAAATTGAATAACACGTAAACAATCTGCCAGAAATATTTTATAGCAAAAGTAGAGCAATATTGAGTCATGCTAGGTCACTCCATGATTGAAAACAAGGGAAGGAATGGATCAATTACAATAATATCAACAAAAAATCCTTACTGAACATCTCCAAAATATGCATGGATCTTTCTGTAGCATCAAGTTTACATGGCAACAAAATAACAGCAGTCACAGACTTAAGAGAAACCACCAAGTCCCTGAAATCAGAAACATTACGGGGCCTAGTTTGCATGCTTGTGCTAGTCACCACAGAGACCACAAAAATACATGGCATACACTCTTGGAAAGATGGCATAGCATGCAACAAAACACATGTAGAGCTTATGCCCATAAGATGCACAGAATAAATGCAACAAAAATAACAAATCACCAAGTTCTGCTAAGTAACAGCAGATAACAGCAACTAGCACTCTTGCACCAGAGATTTGGGCATCAAGATGGACTCTAATGAACATGGTACAATAGAACAAAATGAAGAGCATCACGAGGCGAACAATTCGATATATTACATGCGTGAAATGGAGCTATATGCAGAGAGTTATGATGCTGTGAACATGGGCATATATCATAAAAGCTTTAAGACTTGGAGAAAAAAAGGGGTACGGAAAAAGTCAACCTCCTCGATTGGATCGGGATCTGGCCAGCCGAGCTCGGCTGTTCGAGCTCGCCGGAGCGAGGGACATGACGGCGGCCGGCGTGGCCTCGTGCGGAGAGGAGGGAGGCGCCCGGCGTCGAGGAAGGAGGCGGCGGCGTCGGAGGGCAGCGACGGGAGGCCGGCGGCGGAGCACGGCGCGGGGCGGCGGCGATGGCCGGCGGCGGCGGCGCGCGGAGGGCGCACGGGCTCGGGGCGGAGGAGGAGCGGGCCGCGGACGGGCCCCGGCGGGCCGGCGGCGATGTGGGCGCGGGCACGCCACGTGGCAGCGCGGGAGAGGCCGGCTGCGGCGGCGGACGTGTCCGTCGGTGGGAGATTTGTCCGGCGGCGGTGGGGAGAATTTTTAGGGTTTGATCTGCGAATGTATTTCGGGAGGGGAGGTGTATATATAGGTAGAGGGAGCTAGGAGAGTCCAAATGAGGTGCGGTTTTCGCCCACACGATCGTGATCGAACGATCTAGAGCATGGAAGAGAGTTTGGTGGGTTTTGGGCTGTTTAGAGAGGGGTTTTTGCTGCACACACAAACGGACTTTGCGGTTACCTGGTTAACCGTTGGAGTACCAAAGGACCTCCAAATGGAACGAAACTTGACCGGTGGTCTACCGGTGGTATACCAAGGCCACTTGACAAGCCTCGGTCCATTCCGAGAACGTTTGACACCCGCTCACGAAAGAAAACAAGAGGGGTGCGCCGGAGGAGATGGGAGCGCCGAATTGCAAAACGGACAACGGGGAAAAAGCTCGGATGCCTGAGACGAACACGTATGCAAATGCAATGCACATGATGACATGATATGAGATGCATGACATGACCAAAATGCAAAACGGAAAACAAAACCCGACCACGAAGGGAATATCAGAACACATAGGCGAAAATGGCATGAGTTGGAGTTACAAATATGGAAAGTTACATCCGGGGTGTTACACTCAGTGACTTCTGCATCTGTAAGCTGAATGTCAATGTGCCGCTGAGCATCGGTCAAACTCACCGTATACTCACACATCAAACCGGAGTGCCGGCTTAAGGGCAGAATACTCCAGCTTATCCAACAACGAGCAAGATCAACTCCTATCAAACCGTTTGCCATGAAGGCTCTAAGCTTTGATAATCGAGGAGCATAGTTGGCCCTTTCTTTTGCAGTCAACCTCTGAGGAAAAGGATGTGTGTTGCTCAGGCGTTCAGGGAGGTAACCCGGCAGGGGGTTTTCATCAGGTGGAGATGTATCCTTGCAATAAAACTAGGTCTGGTTCCACTCTTTGGGGTGACTGTGGAGCTTGGGGTGAGGGAAAGTGGCTTCCTTCCTTTTCTGAACCGCCATTCTGCCCAGTTCTGTATTGGGTCCATCCGGAAACTCTGTGCGACGGTTTAAGTGAAAGAAATCCATAAACAGTTCGACTGTAGGTTCCTCTTGCAGATAAACCTCACAGAAGACTTGGAAGTGGCAGATGTTGGTCACATAATTAGGACCTATGTCTTGAGGGCGCAACTGAAAATTGGCTAGTACATCTCGGAAAAATTTCGAACTAGGAGGGCTAAAACCTCGACTCAGATGGTCAGCAAACACGACTACCTCTCCGTCCTTGGGTGTAGGAGGATTTTCCGGGCCAGGGACCCTCCAGTGGATGGCATCTTTCTTGGCTAAAGCGCCCGTTTTAACAAGATTGTTTAACTGTTCTTCGGTTACTCGAGAAGGAGCCCAATTGCATTCATAGACTTGCTTGGCCATGGCAATGAAAGATCTGAAACATGATTATTGCTGGTTTAAGATTTACAATAGACAACTATACAGAGGTATAAGGATGTAAGCATATTGTTAAACCGGAATTGGTTATTCGTAAACCGGAGTCTGACAATGGAAACAGTACAATGATGAATGCATTGGCGGTTCAACAGGGGACTAATGGTATCTACTGGATCATCATTTTGTATATGAAGTTAAACCACCCAATCTGGTATTAAAAGTGTATAAGTGAAGGAAGAAACAAGTTTCACCTCTTGCCATGGTAATTTCAGATCTACCGTGCGTTGGAAAAACAAAATATATTCTGACCTAATTTCGAGCGTGTTAAAGGTTCACCAAGTTGAGATGAGTTTTATACAAGGCAGATGTTCTAACAAGGAAGCAGGAGTTTAAAGTACAAAGGCTTTGGAAAAAGCAGATCTAAACTAGCCATTGGTACTACTAAAGAGAAACAAACAGATTCAAGAACTTCGAAGAACTACGAAGAACGACGAACCCTAATGGTCGATCTGAAGTAGGAAAGGAGGAACGTACTGGTGCTGAGGAAGCAACGGAGGATTGCCACATTTTTCTGGTCCGATCAGGTTGATGCAGCAGCCGTCGCGGAGGAAGAAACGAAGGTCGATGGTGGCGGCGGAGCTCCAAAGGATGGGCAGTGCAAGGAAGAAGATGAGGTGAAGAGATACGGGGGGGGGAATGGAAAGACCCCCTGGCCCTATTTATAAGGGCAGAAAGATAAGCGTCAGGCGCGAAAATCGAGGAGCCTAAATTTTGGATATGAGGCGGAGTTGTCGCCTCGATTGTCGGAGGCTCATTAATGAAGGTGGATTATACACAGTTTTAAATAACAGGTGACGTCACGGCGGTTTACCATGGTCCTAGAAGATGATGTCACGGCGGTTTACAAGATTATGTGAAGATGTTGAAGAAGAAATTTTCTTAAGTATTGAGGATTGACATGAACCAGTTCAAATCAATCCGGGGCCTAATGTTGGGGATATTACCACTGGGCGTAAACCGGCCAGGAGAGGCCGGGTTAACCCCATAAGTAGTTCATCCGTATCTGAAGTCCATGAAGACAGACGGTGACGCTTTATGAAGGCCCAGGGCCCAAAGCCGGTTTAAGGCATGTAGACATAAACCGGCATTGATATGTAAACTTGTGTTGTAAGATAGAAGTAGCAGAGACCGAGCCGGACGCGATTATGAGCCAGCCTCGGGATTCTGTAAACTGACGGGCGTCAACCCATGTATATAAGGGGATGACCCGGCGGCGGTTCAAGAAAAACAGACAACAACTCGAGACTCAGGCAAAGCGTATTCGCTCCCTGGTCATCAAAACCCCAGCAATTCCATCACAACTAGACGTAGGCTTTTACCTTCATCGTAAGGGGCCAAACTAGTATAAAACTCTCTTGCGTCCCGTGTCCGCTTTAACCCCTTTAAGTTAACCCGTAGCGATGGCTCCACGACTAAGTCCTGACACTAAGGACATCTGCCGTGACAAAACCACGACACTCAACATGTTGGATGATCCATGACAATATACTTTATTTCGGATATAAGAAAACATAACCCATTACGTTGTCTTCCTTGTCCAACATCAACTTTTTAGCATGTAATATTTTAATGAGTGCTCAGAATCATAAAAGATGTCCAAGATAGTATATTTATATGTGAAAACCTCTCTTTCTTTATTACTTCCTATTAATTGTAACAATGACCAAAACTATGTTTGTCAACTCTCAACAACTTTTATTTATCATACTCTTTATATGTGAAGTCATTACTCTCCATAAGATCAATCACTACAGGAAACAGCTACTTTGCCGTCTGCCACGGCGGACGGCAAAGGCTCGAAAGGCGGACGGCAAAGACCTTTGCCGTCAGCCGCGGACGGCAAAAGGCTCCGGCAAAGAAGGCTACGGCAAAGACCTACTTTGCCGTCTGCTTCCAGGCGGCGGACGGCAAAGGCTCTTTGCCATCTGCGGCGGACGGCAAAGAAGCGGACGGCAAAGAAGGTGGCTAACGGCAGCCTTTGCCGTCCGCCAGCTGGCGGCAAAGGCTACAGGCTCTTTGCCATCTGTTGGCAGATGGCAAAGAGACCAAATAGGCATTAATTCTGTTTCTTCTTATATCAATTCATTTTCACAGAAAATCAAACACATATATATATATGACCAATATAGCATATCCAACACATATTACCAATACTCATGAACACATATATATCCAACACATGTTACCAATATATAGTCATGAACACATATATATCCAACACATATCCATGAACAGATATCCAACAAATATTACAAGGAATGATCTAAAACTAAATATCTATTTTCCTAAAAGACTATCTTATTACTAAGATCTTCTCCGGATCTTCTTCTTTTCTTCCAACCTGCATAACAAAAACACTAAGAAAGAGAGAATGGGTTAGGAGTAGAAATGTAGCATTTCACTTGGTGAAATGCAATGCCCTAGGAGCCAGTACTTGAGATCAAGATAATTAGCCAACCAGACCAAGTCCCAACACATCGAACCACCAACAGCTTAGAAGAGATAACTATTAAGGAGAGCTACAGAAGACCTCAAGGTATACTTGAGGGATTATGTGCTCAGACAGCCTGGAAGTGCCAGGGCTAGTTCATCACAGCACAGGGATAGTCACATGTAAATTAAGCCTAAGAGAGGGGGGCTCAGACCAGCATCACTGCCCAAATCAGATGTAGTATCTGTCTTATCAGTAGAAAACTAGGAAAGTAACAGCCAAAACCAAGTATAGCATCTGTTCATAGGCTATTAGAAAGAGACAAATAGGAATAGCCAAACCAAGTGGTATCTGTTCATATCAGTATTAGAAGTAAAATAACTAAGAACAAGTGAGTATCCGTTCATGAGTAAAGTAACTGACCAAAGTAACAACTCCAGGATCAACTAAACAGAACAGAGCAGTACAGGAGTATATATACTTCACAAATACACATAGATGGTCACTGACCAAAACCCTGACACAGCAAGAATCATCACAGAGAGCTCCAATACAAGTTGATGCTCATCTACAGCAGCTAACCACAGCTAATAGAGCCTCACATCCCACAAGATCAAGATCTAGAGCTATGCATTAGAGAGATCAGGAGGGGAGCAAGGAGAAGCTCACCAAAAGGAGTTGTAGCCGAAGTAGGATGCAGCCACACCATCACTATGGTGTGACCAGCATCACAACCAACACCACCACAACAAGCCGGAGCTTGCCAGAGAGCACCACAACGGCGGCACCAGTGAGAGCACGGGCACGAAGGCGCCAACCAGGGGCACCGCAACACGGAGGCGCCACCCAGGGGCACCACCGCGCCACGGCACATCCAGCACCGCCGGCGACGTGGGCACATCCAGCACCACCGCGCCACGGCACATCCAGCACCGCCGGCGACGTGGGCACATCCAGCACCACCGCGCCACGGCACATCCCACAACCACAACCACGACACATTCAAGTTGTGAAGTGCCATTCATGTGTCACTAACATGTGGCCCCAGGGCACTTTTTAGGTATACATCTTTCTGTGGTACCAAGTTAAAAAAAATCTTGGTACTAGTTGGCCCCAGATGCACAGAGGTCAGGTTTCTGAATATAGCAATGAGCTGCTTCGGAGGTTCTGGCTGAATCCAAATCTGCAGCAAGAACATACATGCACAACTGAAACTGGTAGAGAAGACATGGTATGACGATGCAGAAGATTTATATTTAAGTGGTGCGCAGAAATTAAGTATACCATTTGGTACCCAAAACACAGAGTCAGTGTTGACAGGTTCCTGGCACCAACACTCGTTGACAGGCATTCGCTAAGCGTGAATGGCTCTTGCCATGCCTTGGCTTTAGAAGCGAGTACTAAACCGCGAAGCTCAGGAACGTAGCCAAAGCGCACTGGAGGGTTATTGAAGAGCCAACATTTGCACTCCACTTGTCTAAGCTTGGGGACAGAGACGAGCTCGATCCGTGTGCACAAAAGGCCGATGAACTCAAGCTCCTGGAGCTCAGAGCACGGCACATCGATCTTGAGCGTGGAGTGCAGATCAAGCAGTCTGCAGAATCTCAAGCTGAGGTGCCTGAGCCTACTGCAAGTGCTAATGAGGTCAGGTGAGGGGAAGACGTGTAGAAGCTGAGGACGAGCACCTTGAGGGCACCACTCTCGCACACTCCCTCGGCGGGAGGCACCCGAGTGAGCAAGGCCCGTGCCGCGCCCGTGAACGCGTCCATGACCTGGAGCGATGTGGCGCCGCGGAAGTGACCGGCGTCGAGGTGCACGAGCGAGAGGTGGCTGGGGAGGTGCCGCCACCGCGTGGAGAGCGCGCCGGCGCGGACCGCCTCGCGCAGGTGGAGGCGCTCGAGGATGTCGAGGAGGAGGTGGTCGGGGAGGGCGCTGATTCCGTCCTCGCCGACGTGGCCGGCGTTGCGCTTGGGCGGCGGCGACTCCATGGTCCCGACCGATTGACTGAAACCCTAGCTCGAATCAATGCGCCCCAGGCGGCGGCCTCCTGTTCGAGGTCGCGGCTCCCCCACCTTGTGCCTGCCGCGCGATCCGGTGGCGAGGCCCGCCGGGAGGTCGGTGGCGCCGCCCGCGGCATCCCCGGGGCGCCGGTCCCAGGCGACGGAGACGGAGAGCGGGTGCGAGGAGTCCGGGCAGCGGCCCCGCGGGGCCTCGGCGGGCGCCCAGGAGAGGGAGACCGCGGCGGCGAGGAACCCGGCGAGGCCGAAGAGGAGGCAGGCCGCGGAGACGGCCGGCGAGGAGAGGAGCGGCGGGGGCGGCGGTGGGTGCGGCGGTGGGTGCGGATCTGGTGGGCCTCGGGGAGGGGAGAGAAGGAGAGAAGAGATAACGGCGGGGGGGAGAGAGGGAGAGAAGAGATAACGTGCGGTGGGGGTGTGGATCTGGTTTGCCGTCCGCTGTTTTGTCTCTTTGCCGTCTGCTAGCAGACGGCAAAGTGGGGGCGTTTTTTTTCCGTTAGTGGGGGGCCACCTCTCTCTTTGCCGTCCGCCAGCTGACGGCAAAGATTCTTTGCCGTCCGCCAGCTGACGGCAAAGAACTGACTGATGGCAAAGGCCTGTTTTGCTGTCTGCCATTTTCTGTGCCGTCTGCTTTTGGGTAGCTGATGGCAAAGACCTTCTTTGCCATCCGCTAGCAGACGGCAAAGAGCTGGCAGATGGAAAATTAGCTGATTCCAGTAGTGAATATGATATTTTTGTTTCCCCCTTTTTTTATTCTTTCTTTTTACTATTATTCCCTCAAGATCATAACAAGGTAACCAAGCCCTCAACTCAAAACTAATCTTTATTATATATAGCTCACAGACTCAATTACGTAGAAGGATCATAAAGCAAAACTCAAAACTAGATCATACTAAAACTTTATTCTACTACATCAAGATGTTACCAAAAGGATTGAACTAAGAAAAATGGTAAAGATAGAAGTGTGATGGTGATATGATACCGGGGCACCTCCCCCAAGCTTGGCAGTTGCCAAGGGGAGTGCCCATACCCATGTGTTTATGTCTCCTTCCTCGGAGGTGGTGATGATGGAGTTATTGATGATCTGGGCTTGTCGTCCATCTTCCAAGGCATAGTCTCCCCATCATAGAAGGATGATCGAGTCTCTGGGATCCTCAAATCTGCAGCCAAACTCATCCTGTTGAATCTATATTCATACTCACAGTTTTGGTTTTGCAGGTCATAGATCTGGGCTTGGAGGTGCTCGATTTTCTCGTGAAGCTTGAAGATGGTCTCCCCAATGTTCTTGGCATCCAGCTTGTGGTTGTTGGTGAACTCCGCGATCATCATGTGGTTGGCGTTGAGTCCGCGTTCCACCATCCCCTGGCACTTGAAAACTTGTTGCTCCATTGCTTTGAGTCTCGTCTCCATGCTTCCGGTTCTCCTTGGTCCCTCGACATCGCGGATGTGCAGCAACCCATCACGCATCTTAATGGTTTGAGGGTGTTGCAGCACCTCCGTGAGATAGGGGTTGATGACCTTCTCGAAAAACTTGTCCTTGGGGGCATTTGAAGACTTCATGGTGATCTAGATTTGTCAGAAAAACAGCTCGAAACAAAAACAGAGGATATTTGTGTGGTACGGTGGTCAAAACCTTCGGGGGATTATATAGTGAAATTTTACCGACCAAAAGAAGTATCGTGCAAGAAAACAGAGTCCGGAGGGCACAAGAGGTGCCCACGAGGCAGGGGCGCGCCCAGGGGGTAGGGCGCGCCTTCCACCCTCGTGGATGCCTCGTGTCCCTTTCGGACTACTTCTTATTTTCCTATTTTCTTAAATATTCCAAAACGGAGAAAAATTGCCATTAGAACTGTTTTGGAGTCGGTTTACTTACCGTACCACATACCTATTCCTTTTCGGAGTCTGAAACGCTTTGGAAAGTGTCCCTTATATATTCCTCCGGGGTTACGGTCTCAATAACATTAGTTTCAACATTTATGGGATTACCTGAGATATAATGTTTGATTCTTTGACCGTTCACCACCTTCGGATTTGTGCCTTCGAAGTTGTTATTTTTTATGGCACGGAAACGATAGACCTCCTCGATAACGTAAGGACCTTCCCATTTAGAGAGGAGTTTTCCTGCAAAAAATCTTAAACGAGAGTTGTATAGCAAAACATAATCACCTACATTAAACTCACGCTTTTGTATCCATTGGTCATGCCATCTTTTAACTTTTTCTTTAAACAGTTTGGCAGTCTCATAGGCCTGGGTTCTCCATTCATCAAGTGAGCTAATGTCAAATAGTCTCTTCTCACCGGCAAGTTTGAAATCATAATTAAGCTCTTTAATGGCCCAATATGCCTTATGTTCTAGTTCGAGAGGTAAGTGACATGCTTTTCCATAAACCATTTTATATGGAGACATACCCATAGGATTTTTATATGCATTTCTATAGGCCCATAATGCATCATCAAGTTTCTTGGACCAATTCTTTCTAGATCTATTAACATTTTTTTGAAAAATTAATTTAATCTCTCTATTACTCAGTTCTACTTGACCACTAGATTGTGGATGGTACGGAGATGCAATTCTATGATTAACATCATACTTTGCAAGCATTTTATGAAAAGCACCATGAATAAAATGTGAACCACCATCAGTCATTAAGTATCTAGGGACTCCAAACCTTGGGAAAATAACTTCTTTAAGCATCTTAATAGAGGTTTTATGATGAACACTACTAGTTGGAATAGCTTCTACCCACTTGCTAACGTAGTCAACAACAACTAAAACATGTGTATACCCATTAGAGGAAGGAAACGGTCCCATATAATCAAAGCCCCAAACATTAAAAGGTTCAATAACAAGTGAATAGTTCATAGGCATTTCTTGACGTCTACTAATATTACCAATTCTTTGACATTCATCACAAGACAAGAAAAACTTACGGGCATCTTTGAAGAGAGCAGACCAATAAAAACTGGATTGCAATACCTTATGTGCAGTTCTATCTCCAGCGTGGTGTCCTCCATAAGCCTCGGAGTGACACTTGCGTAGGATCTGTTCCTGTTCATGCTCAGGTACACAACATCTAATAACACCATCTACTCCTTCCTTATAAGGGTGTGGGTCATCCCAGAAGTAATGTCTTAAATCATAGAAAAACTTTTTCTTTTGCTGGTATGTGAAACTAGGTGGTTTAAATTTAGCAACAATGTAATTAGCATAATCAGCATACCATGGAGCAGTACGAGAAGCATTTATGGCAGCTAATTGTTCATCAGGAAAGCTATCATCAATAGGTAGTGGGTCATCAAGAACATTCTCTAACCTAGATAAGTTGTCTGCAACGGGGTTCTCAGCTCCCTTTCTATCTATAATATGCAAATCAAATTCTTGTAGTAGGAGAACCCATCTAATAAGTCTAGGTTTAGCATCTTTCTTTTCCATAAGATATTTAATAGCAGCATGATCAGTGTGAACAGTTACTTTAGAATAAAAAATATAGGGCCTGAACTTATCACAAGCAAATACAACTGCTAAAAATTCTTTTTAAGTAGTAGCATAATTTCTCTGGGCACTGTCTAGAATTTTACTAGCATATTGAATAACATTTAATTTCTTATCAACTCTTTGTCCTAGAACATCACCTACAGCATAATCGCTAGCATCACACATAGTTTCAAATGGTAAATTCCAATCAGGAGGCTGAATAATAGGTGCAGAAATCAAGGCTTTCTTAAGTATTTCAAATGCTTCTAAACAATCATCATCAAAGACAAAAGGAACATCTTTTTGTAAGAGATTAGTCAGAGGCCTAGAAATTTTTGAGAAGTCTTTAATGAACCTCCTATAAAAACCGGCATGACCAAGGAAACTTCTTATACCTTTAATGTCCTTAGGACACGGCATCTTTTCAATAGCATCAACTTTAGCTTTATCAACTTCAATACCTGTTTTAGAAATTTTATGCCCCAAGACAATAGCTTCATTAACCATAAAGTGGCACTTCTCCCAATTCAAGACAAGATTAGTTTCTTCACATCTCTGCAAAACTCGATCAAGGTTGCTTAAGCAATCATCAAAAGAAGTTCCATACACGGAGAAATCATCCATGAAAACCTCAACAATCTTGTCACAAAAGTCAGAGAATATAGCAGTCATACATCTTTGAAAGGTAGCAGTTGCATTGCATAAACCAAAAGGCATACGTCTATAAGCAAAGGTACCAAAAGGGCAAGTAAAGGTGGTCTTTTCTTGATCCTCTTTTGACACAGGTATTTGAGAGAAACCAGAATAACCGTCTAGAAAGCAAAAATGTGTATGTTTGGATAATCTTTCTAGCATTTGATCAATAAAAGGTAAAGGGTAATGATCCTTTTTAGTAGCTTTACTTAGTTTGCGGAAATCAATTACCATTCTATAACCTGTAACAATTCTTTGTGGGATCGATTCATCTTTATCATTAGGAACAACAGTAATACCTCCCTTCTTAGGGACACAATGGACAGGACTTACCCACTGACTATCAGCAACATGGTAAATTATACCTGCCTCCAGAAGCTTTAGTATTTCTTTTCTTACCACTTCTTTCATCTTAGGATTTAACCGCCGTTGGTGATCAACAATCGATTTAGCGTCTTTCTCCAATTTTATTTTGTGCAGGCATAGAGCGGGACTAATGCCCTTAAGACCATCAAGAGTATATCCAATAGCAGCACGGTGCTTCTTCGGAGTTTTCAATAATTTCTCTTCTTCCTGCTCTGAAAGGTTAGCACTAATAATAACATGATATATCTTCTTTTCATCAAGATAAGCATATTTAAGAGTATCAGGTAATGGTTTAATCTCAAACACGGGATCACCCTTGGGTGGAGGAGGATTCCCTAGAATTTCAACAGGCAAGTTGTCATTCCAAAATAGGTCCCTGTTTAAAGAATACTTCATCTATTTCCCTTCTTTCATTCATAAAGATATCATTTTCATGGTCTAGCAAATATTGTTCCAAAGGATCATTAGGAGGCACGACAATAGAAGCAAGACCAATAATTTCATCTTTACTAGGCAATTCTTTATCATGGGGTTGTCTACGAAATTTAGCAAAATTAAAATCATGAGACATATCCCCTAAACCAATAGTAACAACATCCTTTTTGCAATCTATCTTAGCATTAACAGTATTCAAGAAGGGTCTACCAAATATAATGGGAGAAAAATCATCTTGTGGGGAACCAAGAACAAGAAAATCAGTAGGATATTTAACTTTCCCACACAAGACTTCAACATCTCTAACAATCCCAACCGGTGAAATAGTATCTCTATTGGCAAGCTTAATTGTAACATCAATACCTTCTAACTCAACAGATGCAATATCATGCATAATTTCTTCGTATAAAGAATGAGGTATTGCACTCGCACTAGCACCCATATCACATAAGCCATGATAACAATGATCTCCTATTTTAACAGAAATAACAGGCATGCCTACAACAGGTCTATGTTTATTTTTAGTATCGGGTCTAGCAATACTAGGTTCAACTTTAATTTGCTCAGGGGGTGTAGGTGTTCTAGTAATACTCTTACGAACCACAGTTGAAGCTTTAGCATGATCCTTTATTCTAGCAGGGAAATGTGGTCTCTCAATATAAGCGGTAGGAACAATAGGATCAACATTATAAGTGATAGTCTTTTCTTCAACTTTAATAGGTTCAACTACTTTTACTTCAATGGGAGGATGATATTTAAACCACTTCTCCTTAGGGAGATCAACATGAGTAGCAAAGGATTTACAGAAAGAAGCTACTATCTCAGAGTCAAGTCCATATTTAGTGCTAAATTCACGAAAAGCATCGGTATCCATAAAAGATTTAACACAATCAAACTTAAGTGTTATACCTGACTCCTTACCTTTGTCGAGTTCCCAATCTTTAGAGTTGCATTTAGTTCTTTCCAATAAATCCCATCTGAATTCAATAGTCTTCATCATAAAAGAACCATTACAAGAAGTATCGAGCATGGAGCGATTATTGAGAGAAAGCCGAGCATAAAAACTTTGAATAATAATTTCTCTTGAGAGCTCATGATTGGGGCATGAATATAACATTGACTTAAGCCTCCCCCAAGCTTGAGCGATGCTCTCTCCTTCGCGAGGCCAAAAATTATATATATAATTACTATCACGATGAACCAGATGCATAGGATAAAACTTCTGATGAAATTCCAATTTCAATCGGTTGTAGTTCCATGATCCAATATCATCACGTAGCCTAAACCATGTCAATGCCTTTCCCTTCAAAGATAAAGGGAAGACCTTCTTCTTGATAACATCCTCAGGCATACCTGCAAGCTTAAATAATCCACAAACTTCATCCACATAGATTAGGTGCAAATCGGGATGTAATGCTCCATCTCCTGTAAAAGGATTAGCTAGCAGTTTCTCTATCATACCCGAAGGAATTTCAAAGTAAACATTTTCAGTAGGTTCAGTAGGTTGAGGAGCAACTCTTTGCTCTACTGGTCGGGGTGAAGATACCCCGAACAAGCCCCTCAAAGGATTACTTTCCATAGTAACAAGTGATAGTAAATTTCAGCACACTAAATAAATTTTTCCTTACCAAATTCCACTTACCAAAGGCGTTCACTCCCCGGCAACGGCGCCAGAAAAGAGTCTTGATGACCCACAAGTATAGGGGATCTATCGTAGTCCTTTTGGTAAGTAAGAGAGTCGAACCCAACGAGGAGCAGAAGGAAATGTCAAGCGGTTTTCAGTAAGGTATTCTCTGCAAGCACTGAAATTATCGGTAACAGACAACTTTGTGATAAGGTAATTCGTAACGGGTAACAAGTAACAAAAGTAAACAAGGTGTAGAAAGGTGGCCGAATTCTTTTTGTAGCAAAGGACAAGCCTGGACAAACTCTTATATAAAGGAAAACGCTCCCAAGGACACATGGGAATTATCATCAAGCTAGTTTTCATCATGCTCATATGATTCGCGTTCGTTACTTTGATAATTTGATATGTGGGTGGACCGGTGCTTGGGTACTGCCCTTCCTTGGAAAAGCATCCCACTTATGATTAACCCCTCTTGCAAGCATCCGCAACTACAAAATAAGTATTAAGGTAAACCTAACCATAGCATGATCCAAATCAGCCCCTTACGAAGCAACGCATAAACTAGGGTTTAAGCTTCTGTCACTCTAGCAACCCATCATCTATTTATTACTTCCCAATGCCTTCCCCTAGGCCCAAATAATGGTGAAGTGTCATGTAGTCGACGTTCACATAACACCACTAGAGGAAAGACAACATACATCTCATGAAAATATCGAACGAATACCAAATTCACATGACTACTTATAGCAAGACTTCTCCCATGTCCTCAGGAAAAAACGTAACTACTCACAAATCATATTCATGTTCATAATCAGAGGGGTATTAATATGCATAAAGGATCTGAACATATGATCTTCCACCAAATAAACCAACTAGCATCGAATACAAGGAGTAATCAACACTACTAGCAACCCACAGGTACCAATTTGAGGTTTTGAGACAAAGATTGGATACAAGAGATGAACTAGGGTTTGAGATGAGATGGTGCTGGTGAAGATGTTGATGGAGATTGCCCCCCTCCCGATGAGAGGATCGATGGTGATGATTCCCCCCTCCCAGAGGGATGTTTCCCCAGTAGAAGAGCTCCGCCGGAGCCCTAGATTGGTTTCGCCAGGTTCCGCCTCGAGACGGCGGCGCTTCGTCCCGAAAGCTTCATCCTGATTGTTTCCAGGGCAAAAGACTTCATATAGCAAAATATGGGCACCGAAGGCCTGCCAGGGGGCCCACAAGGCAGGGGGCGCGCCCAGGGGGTAGGGAGCACCCCCCCACCCTCGTGGATGGTGGGTGGCCCCCCTCTGGTGCTTTCTTCCCCCAATATTTTTTATATATTCCAAAACTGACTTTCGTGGAGTTTCAAGACTTTTGGAGTTGTGCAGAATAGGTCTCTAATATTTGCTCCTTTTCCAGCCCAGAATTCCAGCTCCCGGCATTCTCCCTCTTCATGTAAACCTTGTAAAATAAGAGAGAATAGGCATAAGTATTGTGACATAATGTGTAATAACAGCCCATAATGCAATAAATAACGATATAAAAGCATGATGCAAAATGGACGTATCAGGAATCCATCAAGTTCAAGGCTACTAAGGATGTCATACCCACTAAAGAACCTACTGAAGAAGTTATTTCTAACAATGAAGACAATCATACTGGTGCACCTGAGGAAAATGGAGCTCAAGAAAATGCTCAGCCTAATCAAAGTCATCAACCTGCTCATCCTCGCGTCGCAAACGAAGTGCAGATTGAGAAATCCTTGATGACATCAATGCACCAGGTCCTCTCACACGGTCAAAAGATTCACATTTGTCAAACTTTTGTGGGCACTTCGCTTTTGTCTCTATCACAGAGCCCACCAAAGTTGACGAGGCATTTCTGGAGCCTGAGTGGATTCAAGCTATGCAAGAGGAATTACATCAATTCGAGCTCAACAATGTGTGGGAACTTGTCAAGCGACCAGATCCTCACAAGCACAACATCGTAGGTACCAACTGGATCTACCGCAACAAGAAAGACAAAAATGGCCTAGTGATAAGGAATAAGGCTCATCTTGTAGCTCAAGGCTACACACAGGTTGAAGGAATTGATTTTGATGAAACTTTTGCACCTGTTGGTAGACTTTAAGCTATTCACATATTGCTTGCTTATGATAACCATGATAATAGCATCTTATATCAAATGGATGTGAAAAGTGCATTCCTAAATGGTAAGCTTGAGGAAGAAGTGTATTTCACTCAACCCCTAGGTTTTGAAGATCCTAAGCATCCTGACAAAGTCTTCAGACTCAACAAGGCCCTCTATGGCCTCAAGCAAGCCCCTCGGGCGTGGTATGATACACTGAAGGAATTCCTCATGAAGAAAGGCTTTAAATCTGGTTCACTTGACCGAACTCTTTTCACAAAAACTTATGATGATGTATTATTTGTGTGCCAAATATATGTGGACGATATTATCTTTGGCTGTACTAACAAATGTTACTATTATGAATTTGCCAATATGATGAGTGAAGAATATCAAATTTCTATGATGGGAGAATTGAAATTCTTGACAGGTCTTCAAATCCTTCAACAATGCAATGGCATCTTCATATCTCAAGAGAAATACCTCAAGGATGTTCTGAGGAAATTCAGCATGCAAGATTGCAAAGGCGTCAAAATCCCTATGCCCACAAATGGCCATCTATCCACCAATAAAATGATAAAAGACTTCGATCAAAAGGTATACCGCTCCATGATTGGCTCATTATTGTATCTGTGTGCATCTAGGACAGATATTATGCTTAGTGTTTGCATGTGTGCCCGTTTTCAAGCTACACCGAAGGAATCACACCATAAGGCTGTGAAACATATTCTTTGATATCTAGCTCACACTCCAACACTTGGATTATGGTATCCCAAGGGCTTGGCTTTTGATCTCGTTGGATATTCTGACTCTGACTATGCTGGTGATTGGGTGGATTGCAAGTCAACATCAGGCACATGCCATTTCCTCGGACGATCCTTAGTATGTTGGTCCTCGAAGAAGCAGAACTGCGTATGACTGTGTACTGCTGAAGCTGAGTATATTGCTGCTGGTTCTTGCTGTGATCAATTGCTATGGATGAAGCAAACCCTTAAGGATTATGACATCAATGTTAAGAACATGGCTCTCTACTGCGACAATGAGAGTGCCATCAAGATTGCTCACAACCCAGTTCAGCACTCGAAGACTAAGCACATCCAGATTCGTCATCATTTTCTTCGAGATCATGTTGAAGGACGATATCTCCACCGACCACATGAAACTGAAAAACAACTGGCGGAAATCTTCACAAAGCCCTTGGATGAAAAGAGATTTTGCAAGTTGCGGTGTGAGCTAAATGTCTTAGAATCTTCGAATGTTCTTTGAAAGGACACACATCCTAACACTTATGGAAAATTGATGACTTGTGCAACCCACGAAGTAACATTTTTCTTCAATCAATGAAGACTAACCCTCTAAGTGTGAAGAAATTAATGAAGAATTTGATTCTCAGAGCCCTACGACAATTGTACGCGGTGTCTGAAATCATCATTCTTATATGGTGGGTCATGCCACCAACCAAAGTTGAAAATCTTCAAATTTGAGTTTTTTCGTCATGTTGAGAATTCTTCAAAATTTCAAATTCCTCAAGTTTGCAATTTCTTCATACTTTTCGACTGGTGTTCTTCATTGAATATATATATCTTTGAGTTTTCATTGTCCTCTACAACATTCACTTATTGCTAATTCTTCAAGTTGATTTTTCCTCTAAGTGAATGTGATCTGACCCGTTCCCTCTCTATGCTGAACTCAACCCAGTCTGTTCACAAATTCTTCATGTGCATTCTATTTGAAACCCATTCAAAGTCTTCACTATGTCCTTGACAGCTGAAGAATTTGTGAACAAGACATTAAAAAAAATTCATATATGAATTTTTGGCTGTTGTCGCTCAAACTGTTCCAGTTCCCATGATGGAATATTATACTCACCCACGATCCCCCACAATCTCCACTTCTCAGTACGTGGGTGACACATGTTGATAGGATAGCGAGGGTCGGGGGCATGTTCGTCCAAATTCTTCGGGCGAACAGTTTTTCACTACAGCTATAAATACCCCTTACCCTCCATTGACTTCATTTACTCTGCTCGACTGCAACTCTCGTTGCTCGAGCTCTGACCTAGTGCCGCTGCTAGACTCCATCGTCGCCGGTGAGGAGGGGCTTCACTACCTTGACCTCGTCACCGTCATACTCGCGCCAGCCACGAAAATCCTCACCTGCCGCCGCCGTAGTTGTCTCCCTCCGCTGAGTTAGGGTGTGGGAGATCTGGACAGACGAACTTCCAAGTTCTAACTCCCAGTTCATCGTGTTCTTCATCAAGGTAATTAAAATCTAATTTTTCTTCCCTACTTTGACTCTTATGTTTTTCACAAAATCCTCAAAAGGTGTTTATTCTTCAACTATCCACTCCTTAAACACTGCAATGCTTCCTTTCCTTGATCTATTTCTCTAAGCTACGATTTTCCTCAAGATTCCTCAATTGTGTGGATTTTGAAATCTGTACAACTCTGGAACCTGAGTCAAGAATGCTTAGTGAAATTCCTCAAGACATCTATGGTCAAATTCCTCAACTTGATAGTTTTTGAAAAAAAAATCTAAGAATGCATATGACCTCTTCAAATTCTTCGCACCTATACTCTGTTCACAGGTCCAAAATGTCCGCTGATGAATCACTAGGTTCTCATCAACTTAACTCATTTGCAACATTCCTCGAAGACAAATTGCATACTTCCTCAGAATATTCAAAAGTTCAAAATCCTCAAGTGAGGAAAATGGAAGATGGGAAAATTCCTCAGAATGGTGGAAAGAGGCCTGAAACAAATACAATCCCTAAGGACATATATGATGAATATTGCACACCAGATGAAGAAAACTCATGGGAAAGAGACCAACACACAGCGCAAAGTGCGCGTACAGAGGATTGCGAGAAGATGGGCGAAGGAATGGAAGAAATATCGTTATGTTACTCCAAAGTACATGAAGAAATTCGTTGTAAATCCTCCATGCCCAGGTGAGGGAGTCCTGGATTAGCGGGTCCTCGGATAGCCGGACTATATACTTTGGCCGGACTGTTGGACTATGAAGATACAAGATTGAAGACTTCGTCCCGTGTCCGGGTGGGACTCTCCTTTGCGTGGAAGGCAAGCTTGGCAATTTAGATATGTAGATCTCCTCCCTTGTAACCGACTCTGTGTAACCCTAGCCCCTTCCGGTGTCGATATAATCCGGAGGGTTTAGTCCGTAGGACAACAACAATCATAATCATAGGCTAGCTTATAGGGTTTAGCCTCTACGATCTTGTGGTAGATCAACTCTTGTAATACTCATATCATCAAGATCAATCAAGCAGGAAGTAGTGTATTACCTACATCGAGAGGGCCCGAACCTGGGTAAACTTTGTGTCCCCCGCCTCCTGTTACCATCCGCCTTAGACGCACAGTTCGGGACCCCCTACCCGAGATCCGCCGGTTTTGACACCGACATTGGTGGTTTCATTGAGAGTTCCACTGTGCCGTCACGATAAAGGCTTGATGGCTCCTTTGATCATCGGCAACGATGCGATCCAGGGTGAGGTTTTTCTCCCCGGACAGATCTTCGTATTCGGCGGCCTCGTACTATGGGCCAACTCGCTTGGCCATCTGGAGCAGATCGAGAGCTACGCCCCTGGCTGTCAGGTCAGGTTTGGAAACTTAAACTATACCGCCGACATCCGCGGAGACTTGATCTTCGACGGATTCGAGCCCACGTCAGATGCGCCGCAGAGGCACGACGGGCATGACCTAGCTCTGCCGTCGGATGGTGTTCGGGAGATCACACCTGTGGCTACTCTGGCCCTCAATTCGGAGCAGATCGTGCCGTCCAAGGACGGGTGGATGGACCCCGCCATGGAGGCCGCACACTCAGCGGCGATAGAGCTGAATACTGACTTCACCTCCTACGAGACTTGTGTTGCCGGACCCTTGGATTCGTCCCCGGCCACGGGCTCCGAACCGCCTGCGTCCGTGCCTATCGAATCTGATTCGGCACCAATCATGGAGTTCTCCTCCGCGGATATTTTTCAGCACTCGCCCCTGGGCAACGTGCTAAATTCATTAAGGTCTCTCTCCTTGTCAGGAGACCCTCGGCCGAACTATGTCCGACTCGAGTGGGCAGCGGACGACGAAGAAATTCGTTCCCCACCCACCACCCACTTAATAGCCACTGTCGACGACTTAACCGACATGCTCGATTTCGGCTTTGAAGACATCGACGGTATGGACAACGATGCGGGAGAAGAACAGGAACCACCGCCCACAAGGCGCTGGACTGCCACCTCATCATATGATATATATATATATATATATATATATATGGTGGACACCCCCAAAGAAAGCGATGGCAATAAGGCAACGGAGGATAATTCCCTCGAGAAGCAACTTAAGCACCGGCGTCATCGACGCCGCTCTAAGCCCCGCCATAGCAAAAGCAGCGATACCGGCACAAGAGACAATAACGCTGTGGATAGTGCCAAAGACAAAGACAATCCCCTCCAGCCAGGCTTCGAGCAGGAGGATGGGCAAGCTAGCCCTAAGAAACAGGCGACAGACGGAGAATCAGAAGATGACACTTACATGTCCCTCTCCGAAGACGAGGCGAGCCTCGGCGACGAAGAATTTATCATGCCTGAGGATCCCGTCGAGCAGGAGCGCTTCAAGTGCCGGCTTATAGCCATAGCAAAAAGCCTGAAGAAAAAGCAGCAGCAGCTTCAGGCTGATCAAGATCTGCTAGCGGATAGATGGACCGAGGTCCTGGCAGCCAAGGAATACGAACTCGAACGCCCAACCAAAAGTTTCCCAAAGTGCAAGTTGCTACCCCAACTCGAAGAGGAAGCGTTAAAGCCTACACTACCAGCGTATGATGCGGCTGACCGGCCGCCCCGTGGCCGAGACAATGCGGCATATCAACCCGAATTCCAGCCCTCACCCCGTCGCCCGCCAAACAAAAACACCAAGGCCCGGGGAAACATGCAGGACCTGCGAGACATATTGGAAAACAAATCAGGACATAAAAGATCGGTCTACGGATCACGGGGGCGCGCCTCAATGCGTGACGACGACCGTCACGCTGGATATACTAAAAGCAAATCTGGCCGGGCCGAATACAGCAGACGAGACTCGTATGAACTGCGTCGTGATATAGCCCGATACAGAGGCGCCGCACACCCCCTATGCTTCACTGATGAAGTAATGGATCATGAATTCCCAGAAGGGTTTAAACCCGTGAACATTGAATCATATGATGGCACTACAGACCCCGCGGTATGGATAGAGGATTTCTTCCTCCACATTCACATGGCCCGCGGGGATGATCTACACGCCATCAAGTATCTCCCGCTAAAACTCAAAGGGCCGGCTCGCCATTGGCTGAATAGCTTGCCGGCAAACACCATTGGAAGTTGGGAGAACCTGGCAGACGCATTCCTGGACAACTTCTAGGGCACTTATGTGCGACCACCGGATGCTGACGATTTAAGTCACATAACACAACAGACCGAAGAGTCAGCCAGGAAATTCTGGACTCGGTTCCTAACTAAAAAGAACCAAATTGTCGACTGTCCGGATGTCGAAGCCCTAGCGGCCTTTAAACATAACATCCGTGACGAGTGGCTCGCCCAACATCTCGGCCAAGAGAAGCCAAAATCCATGGCTGCCCTCACGACACTCATGACCCACTTTTGTGCGGGCGAAGATAGCTGGTTGGCCCGTAGTAACAACACAGCAAGCAACCCTGGCACATCAGAGGCCAGAGATAGGAACAGCAAACCCCGACGCAACAAACACAAGCGCCCCAAAAATGGTGAAAACGCCAAAGATACGGCAGTCAATGCCGGATTTAGTGGCTCTAAGTCCGGTTAGCGGAATGGGCCACTCAAAAATGACAATTCGGGTCCGTCCAGTCTGGACCGCATACTCGATCGCCCATGCCAAATTTATGGCACCCCAGGAACACCAGCCAATCATACCAACAGAGAATGCTGGGTCTTCAAACAAGCCGGCAGGTCAGGCGCCAAAAACAAAGGTAAGGGGTCTCAAAGCAATGATGGCGACGAGGAGCCCAGATCACCGAATACAGGAGGGCAAAAGAAATTTCCCCCGCAAATCCAAATGGTGAACGTGGTAAACGGCGCCCACACTCCCAACCCGGACTGGATGCACACCCTTAGGGATGTCGACTTAACGAAACCAGTCGTCCCACAATATAAACTAGGGCCGATCACCTTCAACCGCACGGATCGTTTGGTTAACACCAATTAGGGCAATCCAGCCGCACTAGTCCTCGACCCAATAATTGACGGGTTCCACCTCACACGAGTCCTTATGGACGGAGGCAGCAGTCTAAACCTGCTTTACCAGGACACAGTGCGCAAGATGGGCGTCGATCATTCGGTGATCAAGCCAACTAAAGCCACCTTCAGAGGTATTATACCAGGTGTGGAGGCCAGCTGTACAGGCTCCATCGCCCTTGAGGTAGTCTTTGGATCACCAGACAATTACCATGCCGAAGAGTTAATCTTCGACATCGTCCCCTTCCGCAGTGATTATCAGGCACTGCTCGGACGAACCGCGTTCGCGCGATTCAACGCGGTGCCACATTACGCCTACCGTAAGCTCAAGATGCCCGGTCCGCGTGGCGTCATGACGGTTAATGGCAAGGCCAAACTTTCACTCGGCACCAAGGAGTATACCGTTGCTTTAACAGCAGAAGCAACGAGTGGCACCTTCCAATCGAATCTCGAGTCGACGGCCAGGCTCCCGGACACCGCCAAAGGACTCCGAACTACTTCGCAACAGGATAGCCTGGCTCGTCCAGAGCTCAATTAAACACTCCGGTGAAGGCCAGGACAGGCCGCATACCGCGGCTCAACTGCTCTCCGGCACACAAACATTTCTTACATTCCCTTTGCAGGTTCACCCTTGCACTGACTAGGACTGGCGATTTGGAAGCAGCTCGAACGCGCAAGGGAATCCTTAGATATTCCCCGCAAGGACCATCCGACTATACTCCAGATCAGCACACAGCTTCTTCCCCCTGGTTTCAGCAGGTTCCACAGTCATATCTCTTTTTTATCACATTATCTGTACTCATACGCATCGACGTACCATTCAAATACAACATGTGGATTTATATGACACTTATCTGCTGTTATTTCTTATTGAAATTCTTTTGTCAAGTGGCATCCTTACGCCGCGATACGCCTTAAATATGCCAGGGGCTTCCTTTTACCCGTAATACGGCAATAAAGTCCGAACACCTTCATGGAAGTTCCGCACCCCGAACTCATAGCATTATATGCATCAGCTCCGAATCATGTCTTGGGTCAAATGTTGGGTTTGCCCGGCTCCCATGTTTTGCTGCCTTACGTTCCACTATATCGGCTAAGGCGGCACAGGGATAACTACTGCGATTGTGTCCCGGTTCTTCCGGACGAGCACCTCAGTAGAGAAAGCCGAAAACTGACTGTCATGATACAGCGAGAGCTGGTCAGCTGTTCGAGAGGTTGTAAAATCTTTAAGGATTTCTCCCGCATAATGCCATAACCAATGCAGCGTGTGATGGATCTGTTTTTCTTCCGATCAGGTGCTTATAGAGCCCCTCGTGCGGTCTTCCGAACACCAGGGGCTGCGCCTACCTTCCTTTTCTAAAGCTCCTATAGCTAAGTGAGAGTGATAAAGCCCTATAGTCCGATTGCCTGGTTCGTTGTGCTGAACACCTCCTTCGCAGGACCCAAAACTGGGATAAAGAGTGATCAGGTTTATCCCGAACACCCCCTTACTTCCTACATGGGGCAGAAGCCGACGACTGGCCAACTCTCAGGATTAATATATAAAACGGCCGCGCAGGAGGATAAACTTTCATATAACAGGCAATAAATAATAGAAATGACCTTGTTCAAACATTACAAAGGATAACATGATTGTATTCATGGAAATAAAACGTCCTTGGTGCATTGCTCCGCCGCAAGGCAGGGTCCTTTCAAGACACTTTCATAATATAATTCGGGCTTGCGGTGCTCCTTCCCCTCTGGCGGTCCCTCAGTCATCAGATTTTCAGCATCCATCTTCCCCCAGTGCACCTTTGCGCGGGCGAAGGCCATTCGCGCACCCTCTATACGGACCGACCGCTTGATGACGTCAAGTCGAGGGCAGGCACTTACAAGCCGCTTCACGAGCCCGAAGTAGCTGCTTGGAATCGGCTCGGCGGGCCATAGCCGGATAATCAAATCCTTCATGGCTAGTTCGGCCGCCCTATGCAGTTCGATCAGCTGTTTCAGTTGATCGGCAAAAGGCACCGGATAATTCGGTGCCAGATACTGTGACCAGAAGAGCTTATCCGCAGTTTCCCTTTCTTCGGCTCGGTAGAATTTGGCGGCATCCGATATGCTGCGGGGCAGCTCCGCAAATACCCCTGGAGAAATCCGAATTCAAAATTAGAAACATGATTTTCTCCTCAAATACTTGCTTTACATGGAAAAAATCCTTACCCGCCGCGATCTTCCTCGCTTCTTGGATCTCCTGCAGGGTGCTTTGGGTTTCCCCCCGGGCATCGTGCGCGGCCTGATGAGCCTTGGTGAGTTCGGATTCTTTCTCCGTTAAACTCTGCTCCAAGGTCTCGTATTTCTTCACGGCCTCTTGAAGCTCCTGCGCAGCTTCAATAACCCTGGCCTCGTGCTTCTCACGAAGAGCCTGCTGTGCGGCTGCCTTTTTCTCGGCCTCGGCCACAGCCTTCTTAAGAGCCTCGACTTCGGTCATCGTCCCTAGTGCAAATCATGAAACATATTTTATCATATTGGAAATTCGTTCGCAATGAACGCGAACAGGGCTTGTGCATACCTTGTTTATCTTCTAACTGCCTTTTCAACTGGCCAAGTTCTTCTTTGGCCCGCTCCAGACTTTGATTCAGTCCAGAGACCTCCGCAATATGCGAGGTAGCAGTCGCTACAGACGCCTGCTTATAAAAGAAGAGAGATAGATGTCATCAACAGAGTCTTCCTGCGAACATAAATTTGATCCTCTGTCCGGTTCTTTCTTTCACCGAACAGTGTATCAGGGGCTACTATCCATACTATGACACTCTTCGAAACCTCATAGAACATACCTCAAAGCCTCTTATAAGGCTCATACAGGCTTCATTCAGTCCACTCTCAGCAGACTGAATCTTCTCAATCACCGCACCCATAAGGGCACGGTGTTCATCGACGATGGAGGCGCTCTTCAGCGCCGCCAACAAAGCGTCCGACACCTCTGGTTGGATAGCGGTTGCCAGGGGAGCAGGCACACTCCCTCCAGCCGAGGGAGGCCGCCTGCTTGATTCTGGATCCGTATTGGTCTCCAGAATTGCGTCCGGCCGGGGGCCAAATTCAGGATGGCCCCCGCCGTCGACTCCTATGGGAATCTTCTCCCCCATGTCTCCGGCCCCTAAAGTTTGACCTCCAGGCGCCACCTTCACGATCTCCCCCCTCCTTGGCTTGGGTCCTTCTGGGACAAAACCTCGGTGTTATTCACATACTTGGGGTAAGGGGCCTTCGGGGGCGTCCCGCTCTCCATAGCATCCGAGCTCAGCAAATCCTCTGACGAGGATTGTTCGGTGCGGGACCTCGCCGGACTACAAAAAGTATGGCTCAGGTTAAAATATTATGCCATGATGAGTCTGGACGCATAATCGTGTTCGGATACTCATGAGTTCACCAGGGGCTGGGCCCTGGGATCCCACTCCGGGCCGCTGTCGGCGGCGGCAGTGGGCTCCTCCGAAAGAGGAGTTTTCCCCTTTTAGGCGACTCGGCCTCCAAGTGTATGGAGGCCGTCCTCTTCTTTCTTTCCCCCACTGGGGATTCGTCTTCCTCCTCCTCCTCATCCTCTTCAGAGGCAGAACGGGCATTGGAGCCTTTCGATATTGTGTCCGAAGTGCCGCGGCGACGAAGGCCGCCCCGGGTATTTTTGGCCTCCTTCTCGGCCTTCTTCTTCGGCGCCTTGTAAGGCGCCGGGACCAGCATCTTCGTCAGAAGTGGGCCGGCTGGTTCTTCGGGCAGCAGGGCCGTACAAAGGATCTGCTCCGCCTTCTTCGTCCAGCCCTAGGAGAGTTGTGGAAAACACATTAAGCATTTCCCTTGTGTTATGCGGATAAAACGTATGATGACTTACCGAGCTTGCAGGGCGGGACAGTTGGTACCCGCGGTCCTCGGCTGAGTCCGGCCATGATTTGCCGGACTTCAAAAGCACCCTCCAGATGTCTTTGTGCGAGGAGCCAAAGAGCTCTCGCAGGGTCTGGTGCTTGGCCGGATCGAATTCCCATAGATTGCAAGTCCGGTGTTGACAAGGCAGGATCCGGCGAACTAACATCACCTGGACTACATTGGCAAGTTTGATGTTCTTGTCTTCCATATCTTTAACGCACGTCTGGAGCACCGACAGTTCGTCGAACGAAGACCAGTTCAGGCCCTTCTTGGGCCAGGACGTAAGCTGCAGAGGGGCTCCGGATCAGAACTCGGGAGCAGCGGCCCATTCCGTGCCGCGCGGCTCAGTGATGTAAAACCACTGCTGTTGCCACTCTTTGATAGAATCATTAAAAGTACCTGTTGGCCATGTAACGTTGGGCATCTTGCTCACCATAGCGCCCCCGCACTCAGTGTGCTCGCCGCTCACTACCTTGGGCTTCACATTAAAGATCTTCAGCCATAAGCCGAAGTGTGGCGAGATGCAGAGAAAAGCCTCCCACACGACGATGAATGTCGAGATGTTGAGGAAGGAATTGGGGGATAGATCATGAAAATTGATCCCGTAATAATACATGATGCCGCGAACGAACGGGTGAAGGGGAAACCCTAGCCCGCGGACAAAATGAGGGAGGAATACAACCCTCTCGTGGGATTCCGGAGTGGGGACGATCTGTCCCGCCGTCGGGAGATGGTGGCTGATTTTCTTGGCCAGGTACCCGGCCTCCGGAAGCTTTTTGATATCCTTCTCCCGGACGGTAGAGGCCATCCACTTGCCTCCTGATCCGGATCCGGACATTTTCGGAATGCCTTTGTGGGCGGAGAAGACGAACGCTCGGGCGCTGGAGCTCGAGCGAAGGGGAATGGATCGGGAAGAAGAAAGCGTGGGTGCGAAAGGGAGTCCTTATCCCCTTATAAAGGCAGCAGGGATTCTGCGCCTCCCCACTTGCCTGGTAAACTCACTTATTCCCCAAGCGCCGTGATTGATGGCGCGGTTGGGTTACCCACACCCGTATTGATGAGAATCCCGTGATAAGGGGACATGATCTCTGCTTCGACAAGACGTGCCAGGAAAACCGCCTCGCAATATGTGCAGTAGCTGGTTGAGAAAAACGGTTCGAATAATAATCGGGCCATGGCGTGATGTCATGCTATGAAATTTGTCAGCAGATTAGATTTGTGGGAAATTTTACTCTCTACGGCGGTATGTGGAATTTGTTTTGCAGAGCCGGACACGATCCTTGTGTTCAAAATCTTCTATGGAGTATTCGGAGGAGGAACCCTCCTTGCAATGCCGAAGACAATCTGCGCGCCGGACTCATCGTCATTGAAGCCTCATTTAGGGGCTACTGAGGGAGTCCTGGATTAGGGGGTCCTCGGACAGCCGGACTATATACTTTGGCCGGACTGTTGGACTATGAAGATACAAGATTGAAGACTTTTTCCCGTGTCTGGATGGGACTCTCCTTTGAGTGGAAGGCAAGCTTGGCAATTCGGATATGTAGATCTCCTCCCTTGTCACCGACTCTGTGTAACTCTAGCCCCTTCCGGTGTCTATATAAACCGGAGGGTTTAGTCCGTAGGACAACAACAATCATAATCATAGGCTAGATTCTAGGGTTTAGCCTCTAAGATCTCGTGGTAGATCAACTCTTGTAATACTCATATCATCAAGATCAGTCAAGCAGGAAGTAGGGTATTACCTCCATCGAGAGGGCCCGAACCTGGGTAAACTTTGTGTCCCCCGCCTCCTGTTAGCATCCGCCTTAGACACACAGTTCGGGACCCCCTACCCGAGATCCGCCAGTTTTGACACCGACACCAGGACCACCTCTCGCTGCTAGCCAAAGAGCTGATCCTACCAGCAGCAAGCGTGGCAAGGAATTTCCTAAAGAATGGGCCAAGCGCCAAGCAAAGCTTCAAAAGATGGCTGCTGAGGCCATAGGAAATTCAATGAGGACTCTCATGCTGCTGCAGCGGAGGCCTTTACCAGTAGAACAACGCCAAAGAAGGCCATTCCGAAGAAATCAGCTGTGAAGACAAAGTCTTCAAGCTCAATGCCCTCACAGCCAAGTTCCTCAACAGCAAAGCCCTCAAAGCACATTCCTCGAGCAACTTCCTCAAGGGTAGCACCAATTCCCTCAGTTGCTGCAAAATCCTCAGTTGCTGCCACAAAGTCCTCAACACCAGTGCATCTTGCAACGTGTCAGTGGACTGCTGGATTTTCAATTGCCTCAGGGGCATCTGCAACTTCCCAGCTCAAACCAAAATCCTCAAGTGGTCCATCTCTGCTGAAGGTCAAGTCCACTCCTGGATGTGGTAAGAGGCCAAGTCCTCATAACAAGCAAGTGGCTTTCCATGTTCCATCTGATGATGATGAAGCTGATGATGAAGAACTTGCTGAAATCATCAGAGATAGATAGCAAAGGGCTGCAAGAGCCAAAGACAGCTATGTGCCTCTTATGCTAGATCCGAAGAAGATCCTTGATTTCATTGACATATGGCACAAGGATCTAAACACTCCACTCTTTGATCTAAATTTGACTCCTGGTCAAAGTCACATGCTGACCGCCTTCATAGGCGAAGAAAAATGGAAGTTTGAGATGGCCAGGCGAGTCAAGAAGGATCAGTATAAGAACGAGCGCTTTTTGAGGAACAACGTTCTTATTCTGTCTCCTGAAGAACTTGTTGTTGGGGAACGTAGCATGCAATTTGAAAAAATTCCTACGATCATGCAAGATCTATCTAGGAGATGCATAGCAACGAGACGGGGAGAGTGTGTCCACATACCCTCGTAGACCGAAAACGGAAGCGTTAGGTTAACGCGGTTGATGTAGTAGAACATCTTCACGATCCAACCGATCCAAGTACCATCGAAATACTCCAAGACTCCACCTTTGTCATATATTCCATATATCACATTAGATAGATATCATATTCATGGAATACGATTCACTACGTACAACACCTCCATTTTCAGCACACGTTCAGCTCGATAACGTCCCTCGAACTCTTGATCTAGTAGAGGGTCGAGGGAAGGTTCCATCAGCATGACAACATGGTGACGGTGATGGTGATGTGATCCGTGCAGGGCTTCGCCTAAGCACTACGACACTATGACCGGAGGAGTAAACTATGGAGGGGGGAACCGCACACGGCTAAGAGAATTCTTGGTGTGTCTTTGGGGTACCCCCGCCCCCGTATATAAAGTAGGGGAGGAGGAGGTCGGCCATAGGGGTGGCGCGCCATGGGGGGGAGTCCTACTAGGACTCCACTCCTAGTAGGATTCGGCCCCCTTCCTTCCAACGGAGGGGGGAAAGGGGAAAGAGGGGAGAGGGAGAAGGAAAGGGGGGCTGCGCCCCCACCCCTTGTCCAATTCGGATTGGGCAAGGGGGAGGCGTGCGCCTCCTCTTGTGGCCTTCCTCCCTCTCTCCTCTATGGCCCATGAGCCCATTAACTTTCTCGGGGGGTTCCGATAAACTCCCGGTACTCCAAAAAATCCCCGAACCTATTCGGAACCATTCCGGTGTTCGTATATAACCTTCCAATATATCAATATTTACCTCTCGACCATTTCGAGACTCCTCTTCATGTCCGTGATCTCATCCGGGACTCCGAACAAACTTCGGTCACCAAAACACATAACTCATAATACAAATCGTCATCGAACGTTAAGCGTGCGGACCCTACGGGTTCGAGAACTATGTAGACATGACCGAGATACATCTCCTGTCAATAACCAATAGCAGAACTTGGATGCTAATATTGGTTCCTACATATTCTACGAAGACCTTTATCGATCAAACGGCATAACAACATACGTTATTCCCTTTGTCATCGGTATGTTACTTGCCCGAGATTCGATCGTCGGTATCATCATACCTAGTTAAATCTCGTTACCGGCAAGTCTCTTTACTCATTCCGTAATGCATCATCCCACAACTAACTCATTAGTCACATTGCTTGCAAGGCTTATGGTGATGTGCATTACTGAGAGGGCCCAGAGATACCTCTCCGATACACGGAGTGACAAATCCTAATCTTGATCTATGACAACCCAACAAACACCTTCGGAGACACCTGTAGAGCATCTTTATAATCACCCAGTTACATTGTGATGTTTGATAGCACACAAAGTGTTCCTCTGGTATTTGGGAGTTGCATAATCTCATAGTCAGAGGAATATGTATAAGTCATGAAGAAAGCAATAGCAATAAAACTAAACGATCATAATGCTAAGCTAACGGATGGGTCTTGTCCATCACATCATTCTCTAATGATGTGATCCCATTCATCAAATGACAACACATGTCTATGGTTAGGAGACTTAACCACCTTTGATTAACGAGCTAGTCAAGTAGAGGCATACTAGGGACACTCTGTTTTGTCTATGTATTCACACATGTACTAAGTTTCTGGTTAATACAATTCTAGCATGAATAATAAACATTTATCATGATATAAGGAAATATAAATAACAACTTTATTATTGCCTCTAGGGCATATTTCCTTCACTTGTCAGAGTTCAGAAGGAAATCAAAGTCCTCAGTGATGAATTTGACCGATACCGTGCTGATTGGCTAGGAGCCAAGGTCGGATTTGTCAACCTCACCAAGAACCTCAAGGCAAATGTTGCAGCTCCATCGCAACAACAAAATCCTCAGGCTGAAGAGTTTGTTCAGCCTGTTGAAGAAACTGAAGGCGCAACTAAAGAAATTCAGGCTGCTGAAGAAGCTACCAGGGCAGCTGAAGAAATTCCTGCTCTTGAAGAAAATGCCAGGGCAACCACCAATGTTGCGCCTGAAGAACAACCAAGGCCAGCTGAAGAAACTGCTGAGCCTGAAGAAACTGTGAATGGCAGGGCGACTGCATTAGTCGTGCATGAAGAAAATGCACCAACTTCATCCTCTGCTCCTCCTGCAAAGTCTTCAAAGGTGAAGAAAACAACACTTCCTTCTGCATCATAAGTGAAGAAAACTAAGGCTGCAGAGAAGAAAGCTGTGAAGAAAAGGAAAGCATCAACCTCTGGAGAATCCTCAGCTCCCAAGAAAGTGAGGACTTTGACGAGCTCTTTCAGTGAACCAATTGATGTTGTTCCAATTTCTATTGTGCCATCAAAGGAATTAGTTCCATTTGGTGAGGAATACGTCATTCTTGAAGATGACAACGATGAAGAAAATCATTTTTCTACTTCCTTAGAGCAGATGGACGAAGAAGTTGAGGTGGAAGCTGTTGCTTGAACACCTCTAGTATCATCTCCTATGGCTCAGTTCACTGCTGAAGAGGTGGGCGTCGAAGAAATTGATGAAGATGTGGATATTGGCTCGACCACCCCAGTGCCAAATGATGAATTTTGGGAAAATCTTCACCCTAATTCTCCAATTGCCACACCTCTCCATCAAATTCCCCAGTCCCCTGTGCAGACTGAAGAAATATTGACAGGGTCTGAAGGACCTCAAACTTCTCTCCAATCTATTCCTGAAGAAATTCCAGTTGCATTAGCTGAAGAAATGGAGAACCAGACTGCTGCTCATGAAACCGCCACTTCAATTCCTTAGTCTGCTACACCAAAAGTTGTGTCTGAAGAGGTTGTGAGGCCTATTTATGTAAATCTTCAGCCCAAGCCTCAAAATCCTCAGTCTGGCACAAGGAGGCCGAAATTCAACAATGCCGATTTCTTCGCCGAGCATCACTTCTTCACTGATGAAAATCCTTATGACTCAACAAGATTAAGGCGCAAGAGGTTTTGGACTGCAAGTCAGATGAATTTCTATGCCTCTGTTTTGTTTGACAAGGACAAAATCTTCCAACACCATCAAATTCCTCATGTGGATATGGAGTCCATTCCACGCTTTCAACCAGTTCTGAATGTTCTTCACGAAGCTGGACTCCTCAATTTCTGTGCTGACATTTGTGATTGGAATGAAGAGCTAATTCTTCAATTTTATGCAACTCTCCACCTCACTGGCAATGCCCCAAATGTCAATTCATGGGTTCTGGACTGGATGACTGAAAACACTCACTACAAAGCTCCAACAACTGAATTGCTTCATGCCATCCCTGTAAGACTTCCAACATAAGGTGCAAGGCTCATGTATGAGGAACCTGAAATTCAAAATCATCTCACGCAAGTGTTGATGAAGCCTTTGCGTCCAGGCCAAGCTCAAAGAACCACTTTCCTCATGAAAGATTTGCTGTATGTTCCCAGGACCGTCTACCGCATATTGACCAAAACCCTTAGTCCGATCAAAGCCCACAACTCTGAAGAAGAAGAAGTTGATGGCATCATGAAGAATCTGTTGTTCAACATCATTCATGTATTCCCATTAACTATCACGATTTCTTCATGAGGACTTTGGCCAATGTTGTGCTATCGCTATTTGAATTGAAGCCCTATGCTCCTTGGATTATGAAATTCATCACAACCAGGTCTTCAATTCCATACAAGGTTGACTTTTAGAATCACCTCAGCTTTCTGCCTCCTATTGAAGTCCTCAAAAGGACTATTTCCTCAGTTGATGACAAAGGCAAAGCTGCTGTTATTGATGAAGGCACTCGTCCATTAGATGGTCAATTTCGTAAGGTTGCATCTTACTCCACCAATGATGACTCTGCAACTGAGGACTCTGCCGTTAAGGTCACCGAGCAAAATCCTCAAGCCACCACCCCTCGTGTGATGACTCATCGCAAACTTCTACTTAGTCTTTGATACGTCTCCAACGTATCTATAATTTTGATTGTTCCATGCTATTATATTATCATTCTTGGATGTTTTACAATCATTTTATAGCAACTTTATATCATTTTTTGGGACTAACCCATTGACATAGTGCCCAGTGCAGTTGCTGTTTTTTTGCTTGTTTTTTACTTCACAGAAAATAAATACCAAACGAAGTCCAAACATAGCAAAACTTTTTGGAGAATTTTTTGGACTAGAAGACACACGATGGGCCAAGTAAGTACCAGAGGGGCGCTCCGAGGGGAGCCCAATCCACCTAGTCGCCCCTGGGGGCCCAGGCGCGCCCTGGTGGGTTGTGCCCACCTTGGCCGCATCCCGCACCGCCTCTTTGCTCTATAAATACCCTGAAAAACCAAAAGCCCTAGGGTTGTCGAAGAAACACAATTCCAGCCGCCGCAAGTTCCAGAAACCACATATCCAATCTAGACACCATCACGGAGGGGTTCATCATCCTCATTGGTGCCTCTCTGATAATGAGTGAGTAGTTCATTGTAGACCTTCGGGTACGTAGTTAGTAGCTAGATGGCTTCCTCTCTCTCTCTCTCTTGATACTCTATACAATGGTCTCTTCGAGATCTATTCGATGTAGCTCTTTTTGCGGTGTGCTTGTTGGGATCCGATGAACTTTGAGTTTATGATCAGACCTATTTTATCCATGAAAGTTATTTGAGTTTTGATCTCTTATATGCATGATTGCTTATAGCCTCGTATTTCTTCTTTGAATCTTTGTTTTAGTTAGGCCAACTAGATCGATTTTTCTTGCCATGGGAAGAGGTGCTTTGTGATGGGTTTGATCTTATGGTGCTTAATCCAGTGATAGAAGGGGACATGACACGTATGTATCGTTGCTATTAAGGATAACAAGATGGGGTCTATTCCTACATGAATATATCTTGTCTACATCATGTCATCATTCTTATTGCATTACTCCGTTTTCCACGAACTTAATACACTAGAAGCATGCTGGATAGCGGTCGATGTGTGGAGTAATAGTAGTAGATGCAGGCAGGAGTCGGTCTACTAATCTTGGACGTGATGCCTATATAATGATCATTGCCTGGATATCGTCATGATTATTTGAATTTCTGTCAATTGCCCAACAGTAATTTGTTTACCCGCGGTATGCTATTTTTCTCGAGAGAAGCCACTAGTGAAATCTACGGCCCCCGGGCCTATTCCTTATCATATTTGCCTTCGAGGTCTATTTTCATTCGCTTTTATTTTCAGATCTATTAATCCAAAAACCCAAAAATACCTTGTTGCAATTTTTTGTTATTTATTTTATTTCACGTTTCCGCGAGATCTATTTATCCAATCTACTACCAATTTATCTATCTTCTTACCCGGGAGGGATTGACAACCCCTCTTACATGTTGGGTTGCAAGTATTTGTTCTTTGTGTGTAGGTACCGTTTACATAGTGTTACGTGGTTTTCCTACCGGTTCAATAACCTCGGTCTCATCACTGAGGGAAATACCTACCGTAGCTGTGCTGCATCATCCCTTCCTCTTTGGGGAAATACCGACATAGTTCAAGCCGCATCAAAAGGAATTTCTGGCGCCGTTGCTGGGGAGACATCATCAACATCTATCAGGTTCCTAATCACAAATCTCATCTCCTTGCAATTTACATTATTTGCCATTTGCCTCTCGTTTTCATCTCCCCCACTTCATAAAAAATTGCCGTTTTATTCGCCCTCTTTTTCGTTCACCCTTTTTCCCGTTTGATCTTTTGTTTTCTTGTGTTGCCATGTGACCTCTATTTTCATGCATCTTCACTTGATAAAAATCTATTGATATGGATCCCCATCCAGTTGCTAATATTTTAAAAAGATCCAATCATGATGAACCAATTGCTAGTGAGTTGAGTGCACTAGATTATCTTTTTGAAGTTTGGCTTGAGATTTGTGAATCTGAAAATTATGATGAAGAAATTTATGAAGTGATTAATGATAGCTCCTTGAATGAAAAGCATGATTGCAATGGTTTTACTATAAATTCTGTTAATGTCAATTGTGCTAATAATATGCAAAACCCCAAGCTTGGGGATGCTAATTTTGCTATGTCCTCTACTTGTTGCAATGATCATGATTGGGGTGATTCTTCTTATGATCTTGAAAATTTATTTAAGCCTCATGATGAATATGTTTGCAATAATATTGAAAGTGGGTTTGGAAGAGCGTCAACTTATGTAAAAGTAATCCCACATATTTGGAGAGTGTTCAATCTCGTGAAATTTTTGATGAAAGTGGGCTTGGAGAGGTCATGACTTTAGTTGATGTTAACCCAACTATTTTGGAAGATTATAAAACTTTTATGCATGTGGATCATGAAGAGAAATTTTTATATGATAGATATATTGCTGATTTTTATTATGATCCTACATGTAATTATTATGAGAGAGGAAAATATGGTTGTATAAATTTTCATGTTACCCAATTACCTCTCATTATGCTGAGATGGCTATTGTTTCTTTCTTCTTCCTTGCATATGGTAGTTTTTGTTTGCCTTGATAAATTGTTTACCTATAAAATGCCTATCCATAGGAAGTATGTTAGACTCAAACTTATTTTTCACATGCTGCATGGTGCTCTCTTCGTTTTTCAATTGCTATCTTTCATGTGAGCATGATAGAAATCTCAATGCCTAGCTAGGGGCATAAAATGATAGCGCTTGTTGGGAGACAACCAATGAATAAAATTTATTTTTACCTTTTTCTTTCTGTTCTTGAGTGTTTACACAATTATACCTCTGTTATGATTGTGTGTTTTATGTTTTAATCAGTATTTGGGCCAAGCAAAGCCTTTGGGATCATGTTGGGTCATAGTTGATTTGATCTTGTTGGGAAATAGAAACTTTTGTGTCTAGAAAAATAATTTTTGAAAATCACAGCTGCTACCTCTTGAGCATGCGTTGGTTTTCCCTTGAAGAGGAAAGGCTGATGCAGCAAAGTAGCGTAAGTATTTCCCTCAGTTTTTGAGAACCAAGGTATCAATCCAGTAGGAGGCCACACGCAAGTCCCTCGTACCTACACAAACAAATAAGAACCTTGCAACCAACGCGATAAAGGGGTTGTCAATCCCTTCACGGCCACTTGCAAAAGTGAGATCTGATAGAGATGATAAGATAATATTTTTGGTATTTTTATGATAAAGATTAAAAGTAAAGATTGCAAAATAAATGGCGACAGAAATAGCTAGTTGATGGGAGATTAATATGATGGAAAATAGACCCGGGGGCCATAGGTTTCACTAGTGGCTTCTCTCAAGATAGCATAAGTATTACGGTGGGTGAACAAATTGCTGTCGAGCAATTGATAGAAAAGTGCATAGTTATGAGAATATCTAGGCATGATCATGTATGTAGGCATCACGTACGCGACAAGTAGACCGAAACGATTCTGCATCTACTACTATTACTCCACATATCAACCGCTATCCAGCATGCATCTAGAGTATTAAGTTCATAAGAACAGAGTAACACATTAGGCAAGATGACATGATGTAGAGGGATAAACTCAAGCAATATGATATAAACCCCATCTTTTTATCCTCTATGGCAACAAGACAATACGTGCCTTGCTGCCCCTGCTGTCACTGGGAAAGGAGACCGCAAGATTGAACCCAAAGCTAAGCACTTCTCCCATTGCAAGAAAGATCAATCTAGTAGGCCAAACCAAACTGATAATTCGAAGAGACTTGCAAAGATATCAAATCATACATAATAGAATTCAGAGGAGATTCAAATATTGTTCATAGATAATCTTGATCATAAACCCACAATTTATCTGATCTCGACTAACACACCGCAAAAAGAGTTACATCGAATAGATCTCCAAGAAGATCGAGGAGAACTTTGTATTGAGATCCAAAGAGAGAGAAGAAGCCATCTAGCTAATAACTATGGACCCGAAGGTCTGAGGTAAACTACTCACACATCATCGGAGAGGCTATGGTGTTGATGCAGAAGCCCTCCGTGATCGATTCCCCCTCCGGCGGAGCGCCGGAAAAGGCCCCAAGATGGGATCTCACGGGTACAGAAGGTTGCGGCGGTGGAAATAGGGTTTCGTGGTGGTCCTGGATGTTGTCGGGGTATATGGGTATATATAGGAGGAAGAAGTAGGTCGGTGGAGCTGCGAGGGGCCCATGAGGGTGGGGGGCGCGCCCAGGAGGGGCAGGCGCGCCTCCTTGCCTCGTGGCCTCCACGCTTCTTTCTTTATGTCCACTCCAACTCCTCTGGATCACGTTTGTTCCAAAAATCACTCTCCCAAAGGTTTCATTCCGTTTGGATTCCGTTTGATATTCCTTTTCTGCGAAACACTGAAATAGGCAAAAAAACAGCAATTTGCACTGGGCCTTGGGTTAGTAGGTTAGTCCCAATAATAATAATAAAGTGTATAATAAAGCCCATTAAACATCCAAAACAGATAATATAATAGCATGGAACAAAATTATAGATACATTGGAGACGTATCAAGCATCCCCAAGCTTAATTATTGCTCGTCCTCGAGTAGATAAATGGTAAAAACAGAATTTTTGATGTGGAATGCTACCTAGCATATTCTTCAATGTAAATTTCTTTATTGTGGCATGAATGTTCAGATCCGAAAGATTCAAGATAAAAGTTTAATATTGACATAAAAATAATAATACTTCAAGCATACTAACTAAGCAATCATGTCTTCTCAAAATAACATGGTCAAAGAAAGTTCATCCCTACAAAATCATATAGTTTGGTCATGCTCCATTTTCGTCACACAAGAATGCTCTCATCATGCACAACCCTGATGACAAGCCAAGCAATTGTTTCATACTTTAGTAATCACAAACTTTTTTCAACTTTCACACAATACATGAGCGTGAGCCATGGATATAGCACTATGGGTGGAATAGAATATAATGATGGGGGTTATGTGGAGAAGACAAAAAGGAGAAAGTCTCACATTGATGCGGCTAATCAACGGGCTAGGGAGATGCCCATCAATTGATGTCAATGCAAGGAGTAGGGATTCCCATGCAACGGATGTACTAGAGCTATAAATGTATGAAAGCTCAACAAAATAAACTAAGTGGGTGTGCATCCAACTTGCTTGCTCACGAAGACCTAGGGCATTTGAGGAAGCCCATTGTTGGAATATACAAGCCAAGTTCTATAACGAAAAATTCCCACTAGTATATGAAAGTGACAAAACAAGAGACTCTCTATCATAAAGATCATGGTGCTACTTTGAAGCACAAGTGTGGAAAAAGGATAGTAGCATTGTCCCTTTTTATTTCTTTTTTTGGGCCTTTCCTTTTTTATTTGGCCTTTCTCTTTTTTTATTTGGGGCAATGCTCTATTAATGATGATCATCACACTTCTATTTATTTACAACTCAATGATTACAACTCGATACTAGAACAAAATATGACTCTATATGAATGCCTCCGACTGTGTACCGGGATGGGCAATGAATCAAGAGTGACATGTATGAAATAATATGCATGGTGGCTTTGCCACAAATACTATGTCAACTACATGATCATGCAAGGCAATATGACAATGATGAAGCGCGTCATAATAAACGGAACGGTGGAAAGTTGCATGGCAATATATCTCGGAATGGCTATGGAAATGCCATAATAGGTAGGTATGGTGGCTGTTTTGAGGAAGATATAAGGAGGTTTATGTGTGACAGAGCGTATCGTATCACGGGGTTTGGATGCACCGGCGAAGTTTGCACCAACTCTCAAGGTGAGAAAGGGCAATGCATGGTACCGAAGAGGCTAGCAATGATGGAAGGGTGAGAGTGCGTATAATCCATGGACTCAACATTAGTCATAAAGTACTCACATACTTATTGCAAAAATCTACAAGTCATCAAAAACCAAGCACTACGGGCATGCTCCTAGGGGGATAGATTGGTAGGAAAAGACCATCGCTCGTCCCCGACCGCCACTCATAAGGATGGCAATCAAAGAACACCTCATGTTTCAAATTTGTTACACAACGTTTACCATACGTGCATGCTACGGGACTGGCAAAGTTCAACACAAGTATTTCTCAAATTCACAACTACTCAACTAGCACAACTTTAATATCACTATCTCCATATCTCAAAACAATCATCAAGTATCAAACTTCTCTTAGTATTCAATGCACTTATATGGAAGTTTTTATTATATCCATCTTGGATGCCTATCATATGAGGACTAATTTTATAGCCAAAGCAAATTACCATGCTGTTCTAAAAGACTCTCAAACTAATATAAGTGAAGCATGAGAGATCAATAATTTCTATAAAATAAAACCACCATCGTGCTCTAAAAGATATAAGTGAAGCACTAGAGCAAAATTGTTTAGCTCAAAAGATATAAGTGAAGCACATAGAGTATTCTAATAAATTCCGATTAATATGTGTCTCTCCCAAAAGGTGTGTACAGCATGTAACAACCTGGATTTTGGCCCTTTTCTTTTTCTTTTTGATTTATTGGTTTTTGCTCTGTTTTTCTTTTTGGAGTGGTTCTGTGGCCTTGTCACCTGGGAAATCATCCTCTTTTTCCCTCCCAAGTGGCTCATCATTCTCAAAACCTCGCCAAGATCATGTCACTCCACTGCTTGACCAAACCCTAATTTCTTTTTCTCAGGAATATTCCTTTTTCTTTTAAATCAATAACCCTGTCTGCCCTAGGTTGTGAAGCAACCTTTATTTCCATCACTCTTAAAATTCCCAAATAATTCTCATAAATTGTTTGGGTCATATCTTTCTCAAATATGGCAAAATATTTCATTTGTCATGCTTATCATCATGCTCAAATAATTCCTTTCCTATTCTGCCCTAAATGGCACATTGTGAAGCAAGTGCTATTTTCCTTTTCCCAATTGACCTCAAACTCCTTGGACACCTTTTACTGTCCATATAATTGCCACATGCCAAAATGCAACCTCATTTGCCTAGTAATTATTTAATTATGATTTTCCAAAGTTTCTATCCAGAAAGAAGCCTTGTGTAGGAGGTGCAAGCTAGGCATATCCAAATGAGTTGCCATTTTGCATGATCCCTCATATCATCATATCATAGCCCTCCACCAAAGTAGAGCTCATGTCATGCCTCCATGTGAGCTCATCTTCAATTCTTTGATTCTGCCCAAAATTTCAGTTTGTGAAGCAAGTATATTTTATCGTGCTCCATTATGGCTGCCAATTTTTCTAGGCCTTCTATTATCCATATAACCTACCTCCACCCATTTTGGGCATGGCTCATCAAGCCATTATTCCTCTAGAATGTTTGCAAGTTTCTAGTCAGCAAGGATGTTTGTGAAGCAAGTACCATTTTGGTGAATTCAATTGGTATGAAACTTATACAACATCTTTATATGATCAAATCATGAAGCCTTGCCAAACTTGAGCTCAAGTGGCCTCACCATTTGAGTGCATCATCCAAATCTCATTTCTGGACCAGATTTGGCAGTTGCAAAGCAACTATGATTTATCTTGATGCAGTTCTTCTCCAAATTACCAGGATGAAAGTCCTTTACCTCAACCTCACAGACAACTCCATTGGATCCAAAACCCTTCCTGTTGATCACTAGTGCTCACCAAAGTTTACTGCAGTAAACTTCAGAGGGTTCTTACCATTTAACCAGATCACTTTTAACCAAGCTACCACCGTAGTTGAAACCTCCCCTGGATGGACTACGCCCTAGACAACGTTTTCCAGTCGTTGGCACCTTCTCCTGTCTAGCTCACGCGGTCACCACCTCTCTGAAATGCCATGGACGCGAGCTGGATGGCTTCTTACTCGGGCCCCTCCTCTGCTCGGCGTCTCAGCAAGCACGAGCATGTCTAATAGATTTACCGCGTCGTCGCCGTCCTCCTGGACCTCTCTCCCTCTCCGTAAAACCCCTCACCGAAGCTAGCCGCCGAACGCCCACGAGAGCACAGTGGCGCTTTGGCTCGGTTCCTCGCCGTCGTCTTCCTCCTTGCGGCTCCGTTGGCCTCCTCTGCCCCGTGAGAGCCTCCACTGTGCCTCCCTCGTCGCCTGCCTCCAAGCTCATGCGCGTGGGCACGCGTCCGCGGTGCCGGCCACGTGTCTGCGGCGACGCCAGCGCGGCTCCCCCTCCCCTCGGCTATATAAGGCCACCCCAAGACCCCCCAAGCTCACTAGCCTCCTCTACTCCCGCCTAGCTACCTCCCCGACCAGTCAACCGAGCTCCAGAGTCCCTCCTTCCTCCTCCATGGCCGCCATGTCCGCCTCGGGTTGGGCCTAAATTGGCTCAAGCCCGACCTTCTCCCTCCACTCTACCCCCACCAGAGGATTCCCCGTACCCCGGCGCCCCTCCCCCACCCCTCAGTTCGGCGCCGGAGTGCTCGTAGCCGCGAGTTCCCTAGTCCGGCCGCCGCCATGGGTTCTCTGCCACCACGCGGTGCCACGGCCACACCCCCCAGCGCCTGCTTCTGCTCCAGGCGGGAGCAGCTCGTCTTCCCGATCTCGCCGGCGTGCTGGGCCTCGCCGGAGACGTCCCAGGTCGCCGGAACGGGCGCCGACAGCCCCGGTCGTCCTCTGCCTTCGCGGGCGAGCGGGAGGTAGGGGAAGGAGACGAGGCCAGGCGGGCCCCCTCCTTTCCTCGACTCCACCTAGCAGCCACTCCGGCGCTGACCCCACCCTATCCACGTGGATAAGTGGCGGGCCCCGCCTGTAAGTCCCCGCGTTGACCCGAACTGCTGAGGTGGATAAGTGAAAGCGTATTCTGGCGAATACGTTTTCCTCCACCGAAAGCGCATTCTGTTTCTTCTTCAGCCCAGATTACGTTTTCCGTTCAGTGAAAGCGTATTTCTCTAATTGCGCTTTCTGTTTTTCTGTCTAGGCCTTGTTTGAAAATATTTTCATTACAGATAGGCCCCTGGCAGAAAAACCTTCATATCTTTTTGCCCACAACTCCGTTTGAGGTGAATCCAAAGTCCACTTCTTCGTTTCGTTGAGCCCGTTCTGATGGAACCATTTTCACCATGTTTTGAAATTCTTAAAATGACCATTTTGCCCCTGCCCTTATTCAGCCCCCTCCGAGAGAGTATGTTTTCCGGTGATCCTTTCCGCGAGTTTCTCGCACTTTCTCCTGGTGATTTCTTCCACCCCAGGCAAGCCACACCCTCCATTTGCATCATTGTAATGCAGTGACATGGTTTAATCTATTTGAACTTGTTTAAAATATTTCTTTAGTTACATGACTTTGTGCATGGCATTTTCTCGGAGTATTATTTTGATCTTGCTGTTGCCATGCTCTTGTTTGGATTACTAGGAGTTATATTTGTAGTTGATGAGTATCATGTTGCCATTGGAATATTAGTGGTTGATATTATGATTATTTCCATGATGGTATCTGTTATTATATTTTGGAGTATTACTTTGGATATCATGCCGCCTTTGGATTATTAGTGGTTAGTATGATTATTTTCATGATGCTAATTGATGTTCTGTTGCTTGGAGTATTATTTTCGGAGATGATGTTTACATGTGGATCTTAGCCGAATAGCTTTATTCTTTTTATTGGAGTAGTAGGATTATTGTTTTCCGATTCATCATGACAGTCGTGTTGTGCTACCCTTGGAGTATTTTGAGATGATGATATTATGCTTGGATTATTTGTTGGATATTGCTATGACTTGGATTATAGTTTGATAGTTGATATCAGAGTATCAGTTATCACAGTGATATTTTGGGGATAATTTCCGTCATTAAGTTGGTCAGGTGCCACCGAACCGGGTTTTCTCCAGTGCAACCACATTTGCCTTTATGGGAAGGCCCTAATGCGGTCTATTGTCGTGCCTCTCGCCGGTGCCTCCAACTAGGGAAGGTTATGGGCGTGCGTACCCTGGCCCGGTAAGCAGACATAACCTTGTGTGCCCGTAGTTGGATGATAAGCGCTTTTGTCCCTGTTTGGGACGGACCACGACGGTGGTCGTTGTGTCTTTGGTAGACACGGGGCCACCCAGGACTAGCCCAGTGGGGAGTGAGTCGGAGTGGCCGGGAGAGTGTCATGGCAGTAGATCGGTTTTGTCGGAACGCCATTGGTCCACCCGAATGGGAGTGCGAGGCCATGGGTTCCGTGGTGTGGGTAAAGTGCGCTACCTCTGCAGAGTGTGTTTGTTTAATCTATCGATAGCCGCATCCTCGGTCATGGGCATGGGTTCGTACTAGGTCACATCGTTCGATCAACACTCACATGACGGAATGACTTATAGGTGATATATATATATGCTGATATTTTGAGCAGTACAGATTGGCAGGATGTTGATGATGATGTTGGAGACCAAGTGTTGGTCATGGTAGTGATCGCCGAAAAGATCACCGTTTGGATTTGATCACGAGGTGATCGAGATGGTATATTGCTTGGCCGGTGAGCCAAGAGAGATATGGTTATGGAGATCTGAGATGGTGATTTATCTGTATCGGAGTAGTTTCATATCATGCTTAGTAGTTGCTGCTGTATCATGGTAGCTGTTAATTTAATTAACCTGCTTAATGCTATGTTCTTGTCTTGCCTTGATGTTTTTGGTTGTTGTGAGCTTGCAAGTACATTCAATGTACTGACCTGGCGTGTCATGCCAGATTGCAGGTGATGCCGTGATTGCTTGATTGCTTGTTGTGGTTTCCGTTCGTGCGAGCTAGATCGTGTCCCAGCCAGAGTCCCTGCGGAGTGGAGTTCACCACCTTCGTCGTTGTTCCGCTGCTAGCATAGAGCAAGTGTAGCATCGCAGGCGTAGTGTCGCCATGCTGATGTGATCATTATAACATCAGACCCGTGTAATTATTATTCTTGTAATAAGAGCTGATTTGTTCTATGTCAAGCAGTGCCGTATTCCAGAGACTTCTCCTCGACCTCTGGGCTGGAATACGGGCGTTCCCGTTTCTCTGAGCCGTGGTGCCACACAGCAAGTATGATTGTGGTGAACTAAAAATCAAAGAATCAAATGATACAAGACGCTCCAAGCAAAACACATATCATGTGGTGAATAAAAATATAGTATCAAGTAAAGTTACCGATGGACGAAGACAAAAGAGGGGATGCCTTCCGGGGCATCCCCAAGCTTAGGCTTTTGTTTGTCCTTGGATTTTACCTTGGCGTGCCTTGGGCATCCCCAAGCTTAGGCTCTTGCCACTCCTTGTTCCATAATCCATCAAATCTTTACCCAAAACTTGAAAACTTCACAACACAAAACTTAACAGAAAATCTCATGAGCTCCGTTAGCGAAATAAAACAAACCACCACATTAAGGTACTGTAATAAACTCATTATTTATTTATATTGGTGTTAAACCTACTGTATTCCAACTTCTCTATGGTTCATAACCTCTGATACTAGCCATAGATTCATCAAAATAAGCAAACAACACATGAAAAACAGAATCTATCAAAAACAGAACAGTCTGTAGTAATCTGGATCAAAAGTATACTTCTAGAACTCCAAAAATTCTAAAATAAGTTTCTGGACGTGAGTAATTTGTCTATTAATCATCTGTAAAAAGAATCAACTAAATAGCACTCTCCAGTAAAAAGTTGTAGCTAATCTCGTGAGCGCTAAAGTTTCTGTTTTTTACAGCAAGATCAAAAAGACTTCACCCAAGTCTTCCCAAAGGTTCTACTTGGCACAAACACTAATTAAAACAATAAAACACATCTAAACAGAGGCTAGATCAAAGATTTATTACTAAACAGAACTAAAAATCAAGAAACAAAAATAAAATTGGGTTGCCTCCCAACAAGCGCTATCCTTTAACGCCCCTAGCTAGGCATAAAGGCAAGGATAGATCTAGGTATTGCCATCTTTGGTTTTTAATTTTAGAGGAGTCATGCTCGAATCCGGGAGGTTCTTTACATTTCCCTTCATATTCGGAAATTTTTAGATCTAAAGAATCCAACCGCTTATTACAAAGAGTGATGAACATATTCATGCGGTGAAGATTCCCGCTAACACTCTTAAGAGGTTCAAGAGACTTCTGTAAAATTTTCGTTACTTCGCAAATTTTCTCAAAAACTTGTGTTTCTTCCTGGGTATGACGCAGCCCCTTTTGTTGAGGTAGTGTTCTCACTATTCCCTCTATAATTTCATGCACAATACTGGGATCAATTTCGATAAAATTTCCTTTGGCAACGCAATCCAAGAGTTGTCTATGGGACATATTTAGCCCAACATAAAAATTGCAAAGCAAAATTCTAAAATTCACCTCTAGGGTGCAATTACGATAAGATTCCATCATCCTAAACCAAGCATCTTTTAAGTTTTCTCCTTGTCTTTGTTTGAAGTGAAGAACTTCAAACTCGGGAGACAAAGGAGTAGATAAAGGACTGGCCATGACGGCACACGGGACACAAGAAGCAAGCGAAAAAGAGGTGAACAGAAAGAGAGGGCGAATAAAACGGCAAGGGCGAAGTGGGGGAGAGGAAAATGAGAGGCAAATGGCAAATAATGTAATGTGAGGGATAAGAGTTTGTGATGGGTACTTGGTATGTCTTGACTTGTGCGTAGACTCCCCGGCAACGGCGCCAGAAATCCTTCTTGCTACCTCTTGAGCATGCGTTGGTTTTCCCTTGAAGAGGAAAGGGTGATGCAGCAAAGTAGCGTAAGTATTTCCCTCAGTTTTTGAGAACCAAGGTATCAATCCAGTAGGAGGCCACACGCAAGTCCCTCGTACCTACACAAACAAATAAGAGCCTTGCAACCAACGCGATAAAGGGGTTGTCAATCCCTTCACGGCCACTTGCAAAAGTGAGATCTGATAGAGATGATAAGATAATATTTTTGGTATTTTTATGATAAAGATTAAAAGTAAAGATTGCAAAATAAACGGTGACAGAAATAGCTAGTTGACGGGAGATTAATATGATGGAAAATAGACCTGGGGGCCATAGGTTTCACTAGTGGCTTCTCTCAAGATAGCGTAAGTATTACGGTGGGTGAACAAATTACTGTCGAGCAATTGATAGAAAAGTGCATAGTTATGAGAATATCTAGGCATGATCATGTATATAGGCATCATGTCCGCGACAAGTAGACCGAAACGATTCTGCATCTACTATTATTACTCCACACATCGACCGCTATCCAGCATGCATCTAGAGTATTAAGTTCATAAGAACAGAGTAACGCATTAGGCAAGATGACATGATGTAGAGGGATAAACTCAAGCAATATGATATAAACCCCATCTTTTTATCCTCGATGGCAACAATACAATACGTGCCTTGCTGCCCCCGCTGTCACTGGGAAAGGACACCGCAAGATTGAACCCAAAGCTAAGCACTTCTCCCATTGCAAGAAAGATCAATCTAGTAGGCCAAACCAAACTGATAATTCGAAGAGACTTGCAAAGATATCAAATCATACATAAAAGAATTCAGAGGAGATTCAAATATTGTTCATAGATAATCTTGATCATAAACTCACAATTCATCGGATCTCGACAAACACATCGCAAAAAGAGTTACATCGAATAGATCTCCAAGAAGATCGAGGAGAACTTTGTATTGAGATCCAAAGAGAGAGAAGAAGCCATCTAGCTAATAACTATGGAGCCGAAGGTCTGAGGTAAACTACTCACAAATCATCAGAGAGGCTATGGTGTTGATGTAGAAGCCCGCCGTGATCGATTCCCCCACCGGCGGAGCACCGAAAAAGGCCCCAAGAATTGATCTCACGGGTACAGAAGGTTGCGGCGGTGGAAATAGGGTTTCGTGGTGCTCCTGGATGTTTTTGGGGTATATGGGTATATATAGGAGGAAGAAGTAGGTTGGTGGAGCTGCGAGGGGCCCATGAGGGTGGGGGGCGCGCCCAGGGGGCAGGCGCGCCTCCCTGCCTCGTGGCCTCCTCGCTACTTTCTTGACGTCCACTCCAAGTCCTCTGGATCACGTTTGTTCCAAAAATCACTCTCCCGAAGGTTTCATTCCGTTTGGATTCCGTTTGATATTCCTTTTTGCGAAATACTGAAATAGGCACACACAAAAATTTGCACTGGGCCTTGGGTTAGTAGGTTAGTCCCAATAATAATAATAAAGTGTATAATAAAGCCCATTAAACATCCAAAACAGATAATATAATAGCATGGAACAATAAAAAATTATAGATACGTTGGAGACGTATCAACAGCTGCGACGAATAATTTTGAAATTTTTACTCAAGATTGATATACAAATTTCCTACGTTGTCCTAATTTTTCAGAATTGTTGGAGTTACAGAAGTATACGAAGTTTTCAGATTGCTACACACTGTTCTGTTTTTGAAAGATTCTGTTTTTTTTGCGTTGTGTGCTTATATTGATGAATCTATGGTTTGTATTGGAGGGTATAAGCCATAGTAAAGTTGGAATATAGTAGTTATAAGGAAAAAATAAAATATGAATGAGTTTGCAACAATACTTAGAGTAGTCATTTTCTTTGTTATACTAACGGATCTCACGAAGGTTTTGTTGAGTTTTGTGTGATTGAAGTTTTCAACTTTTGGGTGAGATCACGATGGATGAAGGAATAAGGAGTAAGAAGAGCCTAAGCTTGTTTATAGTCAAAAAAAGAGCCTAAGCTTGGGGATGCCCATGGCACCCCAAGTTATTGTCCAAAGAGGAAAAAACAACTAAGCTTGGGATGCCCTTGAGTGGCATCCCCTCTTTCTTCTAATGACCATCGATATTTTACTTGGAGCTATATTTTTATTCGTCACATATCATGAGTTTTCCTTGGAGCGGCTTGTATTATATCGGTATTTTACTTGGAGCTATATTGCTTGTTTTTATTTTTACTTTGTATCATCTATCCTTGCTAGACACACCTATTTGAGAGAGCCAAAATTATCCTATGATTTGTTAGAATTGCTCTTTGTGCTTCACTTAAATTTTTTGAGCTATGGAATTGCTCTAGTGCTTCACTTATATCTTTTTGAGCACGGTGTGCTTTAGTATTTTTGAATAAATGCTCTCATGCTTCACTTAGATTTATTTGAGAGTTAGTAATTTTTTAAATAAATCCTCTCATGCTTCACTTATATTTTGAGAGAAGAATTTTTTTATGCTCATGTTCTTCACTTAGATTTGTTTGAGCTATCAAAAGCAACATATGAAATTAGTCCCAAAGTGATAGACATTCAAGAGGGATATAATAAAACTTTCATGAAGATCATTGGATAAAATAAACTTGATTCTTTGTAATAGTTTTGTGGTATGATGATATAATATGTGAGTCATGTTGATGAGTAATTATGCTTTAGTAAGAATATTGATGTTAAGGTTTGTGATTCCCTATGCAAGCACGAAAGTCAATAGTTATGCAATGAAATTACATCCTACTTGTGGTGCATTATTCGGTGTTAGTTATGCTTAATGCTTGCTTATGAGATTTTTCGTTTCTTGGTTGGATGCTTCTCAATCTTTTGCTAGCCTTCACTTGTACTAAGTGGGATTACTACTTGTGCATCCAAAATCTTTAAACCTAGTTTTTGCCATATGAGTCCACTATACCTACATATATGCTGTATTTTTTGCCGTTCTAAGAAAATTTGTATGTGCCATCTCTAATCTTCAAAATAAATTTCCTTTATGTGTGCTCGTACCGCTCATGAAACGGTAGGGGGTGGCTGATATTTTTCCATGCTAGATGTGTTATTCTCAGGATGAGTGTTTATTCACTTGTCATTGCACGAGAGTATGGCAAAGGTATTAGGGATGCCCAGTCCCAAAATGAAAAAATGAATTTACTTTATGTTGTCAAATAATAAATTCCTTGGAAAGTGTTGGTATGGACGGTACCTGTGGATTCGGTTAGCCGTGGAATGTGAAGGTATGGTGGAAAAAGGAATAAACTTTATTTTCTGTTTCGGAACCGTCTATGATATATCTAGCATGGAAAGTATTGGGAACTTCTCGATCATTTACTTTGACAGGAAAGGCATGCCACCCAAAATGTTTTATCTCTATCTTTTTCCGCTTTGAGCTCTGGCACCTCTACAAATCAATACTTCCCTCTGCGAAGGGGCCATTGTATTTACTTTATGCAATTTTTATTTTTATTTGAGTCTCCATCTTATCTTATAAAGCACCAACTAAGGGGCACTATGATCGTACTTGAGCATTGGGTGTAGCTAATATGCGAGTGTGTTTCATGTATGGATTAATGATTGAGCATAATGGGCTAGGGATAACTTGCTTTAGTGTTGATATTTTGGAATACATGGTTGCTTGTTGATATGCTTGAGTATTGAAATCTTCATGTCAAAACTGACTATTGCTTTGAATCATATAAAAGTCCAAATGTCCATGCTACAAAAGAAAACAATATGTGATGAACATGTTAGGCTACATTCCACATCAAAAATTCTGCTTTTATCATTTACCTACTCGAGGACAAGCAGTAATTAAGCTTGGGGATGCTGATACGTCTCCAATGTATCTATAATTTTTGATTGTTCCATGCTGTTATATTATCATTCTTGGATGTTTTACAATAATTTTAAAGCAACTTTATATCATTTTTTGGGACTAACCTATTGACATAGTGCCCAGTGCTAGTTCCTGTTTTTTTTTCTTGTCTTTTACTTAGAAGAAAATCAATACCAAGCGAAGTGGAAACACAGAAAAACGGTTTGGAGAATTTTGTTGGACCAGAAAACACACGATGGGTCAAGGAAGTACCAGAGGGGGGCTCCGAGGGGAGCACAACCCACCTGGGCGCCCCTGGGGGCCCAGGCGCGCCCTTGTGGGTTGTGCCCACCTCGACCGCCTCCCGCACCGCCTCATTACTCTATAATACCCCGAACATCCAAAAAACCCTAGGGGAGTCCATGAAACACAATTCCTGTAAGTGCATCTAGTGCCCCTTAGTGATTTTGGTGTATTGAAGACTTATAGGTTAAGGGACTAATGTGTTTATGAGTGTACACAGGTCTATAAGTCTATGAGGAGTTTGATATTTACAGAGAAAGTCGACCCCTAAAAATGAATGTCTTCGATTGAAGACTTTCTGAAGACTTTGAAAGTGAAGAAATTGGTGTGACCTTGAAGACTTGGCATTCATTCGAGGATGAAGCGTGAAGACTTTTGTTTTCGTAGTTTCATTTTCTCTTTCTTGAGTCATAGGAAACACCGTACTGTTAAAGGGGGTCGAGGAAATACTAAGGAAAATTTCCAAGTGATGCTCAACTCAAATCCGACACCTACCAGTCCCTTCGAGTGAAGCCATTGGAAATCTCATACATCTCAGTCAATTTCTTCAGTGACAGAGACGAAGTTCTTCTGGTCTCTGAGGAATTTGTTCTCACTGAGGAGTTAGGAATTCGCCAGTGCGGATTGCCTACACAGTGAGGAACATGATAGCCCTGAGGAATTTGATACTCAAAATTCTGACCGTTGTTGTGCTATGCGCCAGCTGTCCCACAATATCTACCCACCTAACGATCATATCATTGAAAGGCATTTATGTCTTATCATGTCGGGCTGCTCCCTAGGCTATAAATAGCCGCCCCCTACAACCACTAGCTGGTTGGCTGCTCTGAGAGAAACTGACACTTGTCATTTGAGAGCATCCCATCCTCCGAGGACTTTGAGCGAAAATCATCAAGTGAGGAAAAGCGAAACCCAAACACCTACAAACCTAAAGTGATTGAGCTTCACTGAAGAGATTGATCTTGCGTGGGTCTGACGCTTGTTACATTTGAAGACTGTGTATCTTCTAGACGGTTAGGCGTCATGGTCTAGAGCATCCAAGAGGAAATTGTGGATCGCCGAGTGACCGAGTTTGTGAAGGTTTGGAAGTCACCTGAAGAATTACCACGAGTGATTGGGCAAGGTCTGTGTGACCTTAGCTCAAGGAGAATACGGTGAGGACTGTGTGTCCAGGACTGTGTGTCCTAAGGTTTAAATACCTAGCCGCTCTAACCAGACGTACAACTGTCACAGTAGTTGGAACTGGTCTACCAAATTATTGTCTTCACCAAGCCAACTGGTTCTATTTCCTCAACTCTTTCATTTCCTCATTACAGTTGTTGTGTGCTTGTTCATATCTGTTTGAAGACTTTGACTGAAGACTTTCTCAATTTCCTCAGTTCAATTTTTTCAGTCTGTTTGTGTTCATTCTGTGTTATCCTGTGTTTACGCTTTTTGTACTCTGTGTTTGCTTTCATTTCATCATGATGATCATGTTTATGTTCTACCATGTTCGCATCTGAGTACTTATTCCGCTGCAAGTAGTTCTTCGCTTAGGAATTTCCTCACCCGCAAATTCCTCAGTGAAGAATTCTTAAAAATCGCCTATTCACTCCCTCTAGTTGATATAACGCACTTTCAATTGGTATTAGAGCAAGGTACTCCCTTGTTCTGTGTGATTTTGGTTTAACCGTCTGGAGTTTTAGTTATGTCGACCACATGATTGAAGACCGTGTCATGCCCCATCTTTGACGGTCATGGGTATCCCAAGTGGAAGGCCATGATGAAGAAGCGCCTCATGGCGATGAACAGCGAGCTGTGGACCGTCACTGAGATTGGTCTTACCAATCTGTGCAAGATGGCGGAAGCTGATGACATTCACAAGTACACTCTTCTCAACCTCATGGTGAAGGACGTCATCTGCTCCTGTCTGTCTCAAAATCAGTTCAGGAACATCATGCATCTCGATCATGCAAAGCTTATCTGGGACCGTCTCTCTGAGGTGTATGAAGGTCATCGAACCGGTCATGATCCTTGGTTTGAGGACTTCAAGGAATATCTCAAAGCGATGACATTCGAACCAGAATCATCATCTTCTACACCATGCCTTATGGCAAAAGGTGCTAAGGTAACTGAATGCTACCTATCCGAGTCCAGTGATGATGAATCTGGTGATGAATTTGGACCCAGTTATGTCAAACTTTCTTCCCTTGCCACTAAACAACAAAGAGCTTTGGAAAAAGTACAATACATGCTAAATAAGAGCGATGATATGTTGGGTGAAGAAATGGATTAGTCGAAAGCTTTGGCTGAAAGTCTTCAGGGACTTCAGTCTAAGTTTGACACCCTTCAAGGTCATCATAACACTCTCTTATCTGATCATGAGAAGCTTTCTTATGAATTTCTTCAAAGAAAGCAAGATCTTGAAAAGCTAAGGGTGAGTTATGAAGATCATCAGAAGGAGCGCGATTCATTACTTGCTCAACAAATCAGCGCTACTCAGGAAGAATTTGTTCCTCCATGTTTGAAGTGCATTGAACGTGAATCTGCTAATTCTTCACCTGAATGTTCAAATGCATCTAATGTTACAAATTCTTCACATGTCTCTGCTATCACTAATTCCTCTCTGAGGACATTGCTAGTATCACTGATAATGCAGGGCTGAAGGAATGGTACATGACAGGCATGTACAAAAGCCTCAGAGGGCATCAGGCTCTTTGTGATGTGCTTAAAAAGCAGATCCTCAACAGGAACCCTAGGAAAGAGGGTATTGCCTTTGAGAGGAAACTCAATGCTGATGGGACATACTAGAAGCCTGAGCAGTATCCCAAAACCTCATGGGTTGCTGCAAAGGGACCTCCAGTAGATCCATCCACTTTATTTGTCTTTACATGTGAATCTCCTCATTCTACTGATGAGTCATTCGACTCCAACTACAAACTGTTCAAAAACCAGAATGGTGAAGTTATTGCTAGATATGTTGGCACTAACTGCAGGAACGGTTCCGCTATGAAGAAAATCTGGGTTCCCAAAAGGTGCCTCAAAAGTCTTCAGGCGAATGTCCTCATGACACCACCCGTGGAGAATAGGAACCCCAGATCAAATTCTTCATATGGACCAAATTCTTCATATGGATCCAAGTCCTCATACGGACCAAATTCCTCACGTGGATCAAATTCGTCAAGAGGATCAAAGTCCTCCTATGAACATCATCGTGCTACTACTTCTGTTTCGCATGGAAGATCTAAGGGCTATGAATATGAGCATTATTCTTCTAACCATTATGTTCATAAGTCCTCGAAGAATTTCTCTGCTTATTCATATGCTTACCCTAGCTCCTCTTATGTGAAACGAAGTGGACTGGCTTCTATGCCACCTTCCTCGTATGGAGCTCGCAGAGTGATGAACTCTTTGCCACCCCTTAAGATGTGGGTGGTGAAGAAAAAGAACTAATTTCTTATGCAGGGTCAGGTCTCCAGACGTGCTTAAACGTCTGAAGAATTTGCTGGAGACCTGAATTTGGCTGAAAATGCAGGCTAATCATGAAGAAATGAATCCTCATTTCTCACGTCCCAATACTGCTTTATCTGTTCTATTTCTTGATGAAATTGATCTGATGAATTTGATATCATATTCTTCACTGATGAAGTATATGAGTTTGTAAGCTGCACTAATTCATCTGCAGGATGATCAACCCAAAGCCAATGAGTGGGTCCTCGATAGTGGATGTACAAATCACATGACTGGTGACAAGAATCTATTGATGGATGTTCACTTATCTCCATCGCATCTGAAGCATATCATCTTCGCTGACAAAGGCAAAAGTCAGGTATTGGGTCTAGGTAAGGTTGCGATCTCAAAGGATCGACACATGGACAAAGTCATGCTTGTCGAGTCCTTAGATACAACCCCATGTCTGTCTCAATGCTTTGTGATCTTGATATGGTTGTTGTCTTTGGCAAGTATCGTTGTGTTGTGATCATGGAAGTTGACAATTCCAAAGTCTTCAAAGGCTTCAGGAGAGGAGATTTGTATATTGTTGATTTCTCCACAGGACCTCAACCAGCTGTATGTCTACTTGCAAAAGTTTCAGAAGGCTGGCTATGGCATCGACGACTTGGTCATGCCGAGATGAGGAATTTGCACACGCTCGCGAAGAAGAAGCATGTCATTGGCAATGAGAATGTCAACTTCCTCAAGGATCATTTGTGCGGAGCCTGCGAAGCTGGAAAGATGACCAAGGCCAAACATCCAACGAAGACTATCATGACTACCACTCGACCATTTGAATTGCTTCACATGGATCTCTTTGGTCCTAATCATTATTCAGTAGTTACAAATGATGCATCTCTATATGGCTTTGTTATTGTTGATGATTATTCTCGTTACACATGGGTGCATATTGTCACTTACAAACATGAGGTGCAGGAAGTCTTCAAACGATTTTCCTCGAGGGCTTCAACCAACTTTGGTGTGAAGACCAAGCACATCAGAAGTGACAATGGAACTGAGTTCAAGAATTCTGGTCTTGATGACTATCTGGATGAACTTGGTATTACTCATGAGTTATCTGCTCTTACACTCCTCAGTAGAATGGCGTCGTGGAGCGCAAGAACATGACTCTTGTTGAGATGGCTCGCACTATGCTTGATGAGTACAAGACGCCTCGTCGTTTCTGGATTGAGGCAATTGATACTGCATGCCACATCATCAACAGGGTATATCTTCACAAATTCTTCAAGAAGACTGCGTACGAACTCCTCACTGACAAGAAACCCAATGTGAGTTATTTCAAAGTCTTCAATGCTAAATGTTGGATTAGAGATCCCCATCACAACTCTAAATTTGCACCGAAAGCACATGACGGTTTTATGCTTGGTTACGAAAAGGACTCACACACCTACAGAGTCTTCAACAATGTTCACCACAAAGTTGTTGAAACTGTAGATGTGCGGTTCGATGAAACTAATGGCTCGCAAAGAGAGCGCCTACCTTCCGTGTTAGATGAACAATCACCGGAGGAAACTATCAAGTTCAAGGCTACTGAGGATGTCATTCCTACTGAAGAATTTGTTGAAGAAATCATTCCAGAACGTGAATAACGTCATGCTGATGCACCTGAAGAAAATGGTGCTGAAGAAAATGCTGATCAAATTCCTCAACGACAACGCGCTCATCCTTGCGTTGCAAACGAAGTGCAGATTGAGAAAATCATCAGCGACATCAACATTCCAGGTCCTCTCACACGCTCAAAAACTTCACATTTGTCTAACTTTTGTGGGCACTTTGCTTTCGTCTCTATCACAGAGCCCACTAAGGTAGATGAAGCATTTCTGGAGCCTGAGTGGATTCAAGCTATGCAAGAAGAATTACATCAGTTTGAGCTCAACAACGTCTGGGAACTGGTCAAACGTCCAGATCCTCGCAAGCACAATATCATCGGTACAAAGTGGATCTACCGCAACAAGCAAGATGAAAATGGCCTTGTGGTGAGGAATAAGGGACGGCTTGTAGCTCAAGGCTACACACAGGTTGAAGGAATTGATTTCGATGAAACTTTTGCACCTGTTGCTAGACTTGAGGCTATTCGCATATTACTTGCTTATGCTAACCATCATGATATCACTTTATATCAAATGGATGTGAAAAATGCATTCCTCAATGGTAAGCTTGAGGAAGAAGTATATGTTGCTCAACCCCCAGGTTTTGAAGATCCAAAGCATCCTGACAAAGTCTTCAGAGTCAATAAGGCCCTCTATGGCCTCAAGCAGGCCCCTCGGGCGTGGTATGATACTTTGAAGGAATTCCTCATGAAGAAAGGCTTCAAACCCGGTTCACTTGACCCAACTCTTTTCACTAAATCTTATGATGGTGAATTGTTTGTGTGCCAAATTTATGTTGATGATATCATTTTTGGCTGTATTGACCAACGTTACAGTGATGAATTTGCCTATATGATGAGTGAAGAATATCAAATGTCTATGATGGGAGAAATGAAATTCTTCTTAGGTCTTCAAATTCGTCAACAGTGCAATGGCATATTCATATCTCAGGAGAAATACCTCAAGGATGTACTGAGGAAATTCGGCATGCAAGATTCGTCAAAATCCCTATGCCCACCAATGGCCATCTATGCACTAATGAAAATGGTATTGACTTTGATCAAAAGGTATACCGCTCCATGATTGGCTCTTTATTGTATTTATGTGCATCTAGGCCCGATATTATGCTTAGTGTTTGCATGTGTGCCCGATTTCAAGCTACACCGAAGGAATCACACCATAAGGATGTGAAGCATATTCTTCGATATCTAGCGCACACACCAACACTTGGATTATGGTACCCCAAGGGCTTGGCTTTTGATCTCATTGGATATTCAGACTCTGACTATGCTGGTGATGGTGTGGACCCCAAGTCAACATCAGGCACATGCCATTTCCTCGGACGATCTTTGGTCTGTTGGTCCTCGAAGAAACAGAACTGCGTATCACTGTCTACTGTTGAAGCTGAGTACATTGCTGCTGGTTCTTGCTGCGCTCAATTGCTATGGATGAAGCAAACTCTCAAGGACTACGGCGTCAACATGAAGAATGTGCCTCTCTACTTTGACAATGAGAGTGCCATCAAGATTGCTCATAACCCAGTTCAGCACTCGAAGACAAAGCACATTCAGATTCGTCATCATTTTCTTCATGATCATGTGTGGAAGGGCGACATCTCTATTGAGCATGTGAGGACTGAAGAACAGCTAGCCGATATCTTCACAAAGCCCTTGGATGAGAAGAGATTTAGTAAGTTGCGGTGTGAGATAAATATCCTAGAATCTTCGAATGTTCTTTGAAAAGGACACTCATCCTAACACTTATGCAAAATTGATGACTTAGATGTGCAACACGTGAAGAAACATTTTTCTTCAATCAGTGAAGACTAACACTCTAAGTGTGAAGAAATTAACGAAGCATTTGATTCTTACAACCCTACGACAATTGTACGTGGTGTCTGAAATCATCATTCTTATACGGTGGGTCACGCCACCACCAAAAGTTGAAAATCTTCAATTTGAGTTTTTCCTCAGTTTTGAAATTCCTCTATTGTTCAATTTCTTCAACTTTGTAATGTCTTCACCATTTCCATCATTTTTCTTCATTGGCTATATACATACATGCATATATATATATATATATATATATATATATATGAGTTTATGTCCTCTACAGCATTCACTTATTGCTATTTCTTCAAGTTGTCTTTTCTACTAAGTGAATGTGATCGGACCCTTCCCCCTCTATGCTAGACTCAGCCCAGTCTATTCACAAATTCTTCATGTGCGTTCTATTTGAAACTCATTCAAAATCTTCACTATGTCCTTGTCAGCTGAAGAATTTGCGAACAGAACTTTAAAACTTATCTTATCTGAATTTTCGGCGTCTGCCGCTCAAACCGTTCCACATTCCACGATAATACTTATCTATTCACCCACGATCTCACACGATCGCCACCTCTCAGTACGTGGGTGACACATGTCAAGCGAATGAGAAGGGTCAGGGGCACGTTCATCCAATTTCTTCGGACGAGTGGTTTTTTCACCTCGGCTATAAATACCCCTCCCCTTCCTCACTTTGTTTTTTCTCCGCTCGACTTCACTCCCTCGCTCGAGCTCTCAACCCCTAGCGCCGCCGCTACTTCATCGTCGCCGGGGAGGAAGAGCTTCACTTCCTTGACCTCGTCGCCGTCGTACTCGCGCCGGCTGCGGATTTCTTCACTCCGCCGCCGCCGTAGCTGTCTTCCTCTGCCAAGTTAGGGCATGGAAGATCTGAACCGACGAGCTTCACATCTACACTTCCCAGTTCGTCGTGTTCATCATCCAGGGTAATTAAAAGTTACTTTTACTGCCCTCTTTGATTCAAATGTTTTCTACAAAATCTTCAAAAGGTGTTTATACTTCAAATCTTCACACACTAAACACCTCACATGCCATTTGTTCTTGATCCTTTTCTCTAAGCAACATTTTTCTTCAAGATTCCTCGATTGTGTGGATTTTCGATCTGTACAACTCTGGAACCTAAGACAAAGAACGCTTAGTGAAATTCTTCAAGACTCATCTGGTCAAATTGCTCAAACTTGTTCTTATTGCAAAACCTTATGAGAATGCATATGACCTCTCCAAATTTCCTCGCAACTATACTCTGTTCACAGGCACACATGTCCGCTGCTGAATCACTAGGTTCTCATCAACTTAACTCATTTGCAGTGTTCCTTGAAGAAAAGTTGCACACCTCTTCAGAGAATTCCATTGCTCAAATTCCTCAGCTGAAGAAAATGGCTGACAGTAAGAAGCCACAGAAGGGAGGAAAGAGGCCTGAGATCAATACTGCTTTCGAGATTCCTGATGACATATAGAAGGATTATTGCACTCCTGATGAGGCCAAATTTGGCAAGGAGGACAAAAATCAGGGCAAAGTGCGCATACAAAGGATAGAGAGGAGATGGGCACAAGAATGGAGGGAGTACAGATATGTTACTCCCAAGTATATGAAGAAATTCGCTCTTAATCCTCCATGCCCAAGACCTCCATTGGCACCTGGCCAAGAAGCTGATCCCACCAGCCTCAAGCGTGGTGAGGACTATCCCGATGAATGGGCCAAGCGCCAGGCCAAGCTAGCCAAAATGGCTAAGGAAGCAGTGAGGAAATTTAATGAAGGCTCTGCTGCTGCTGCCACCACTGCTGAGGCTTCTACAAGCAAGCCAAAGAAGGCCATGGCAAGGAAGCCTGCTCATAAGCCAAGTGCTTCACTCCCAATGCCATCACGGCCAAGTTCCTCAGCAATACCCTCACGGCCAGATTCTTCAAAGCCCTCACGGCCAATTCCTAAAGCTGCTCCAGCTCCTCCAAAGTCCTCAGCTCCTCCTTCAAAATCCTCAGCACCTGTGCATCTCGCCACGTGCCAAAGGACAACAGGCATCTCTATTGCCTCAGGAGCTTCTGCTTGTTCTTCAGCTCCACCCAATTCATCAACTGGCCCCTCTCTGTTGAAGAAAAAGGCCATTGCTGGACGAGGCTCTCGACTAAGTCCTCACAAGAAGCAGGTCGCCTTTCAAGTGCCATCTGATGAAGACGAAGCTGATGATGAAGAACTTGCTAAAATCATCAGGGACAGGCAACTCAGGGCCACTAGAGCCAAAGGCACAAATGTGCCTCTGCTTTTGGATCCAAAATTGATACTTGATTACATTGATCTCTGGCACAAGGACCCCAACACTCCTATGCCTGACTTCAAATTGACTCCTGGCCAAAGTCATATGTTGACTGCCTTCATTCAGGAAGAAAAATGGAAATTTGAAAAGGCCAGGAAGTTGAAGAAAGTGCAGTACAAGAAGGAGCGCTTCCTGAAGAAAAACGTTGTCTCTATGACAACTGAAGAACTTGTCACTACTCAATTTGATATCAAGGAACTCAGTGATGAATTTGACGCTTACCCGCTGATTGGCTGGGAGCCAAGGTCCGTTTTGTGAAACTAGCTAAAAAATTCACTTCCAATGTTGCAGCCCCAACGTAACAAGAAAATCCTCAGGCTGAGGCATCTGCTCAGCCGACTGAAGAACATGCCGGCATTGCTGATGAAAATCAGGCTGCTCAAGAAACTCAGAGTACCAGGGCTGATGACTGCATTCCAGCCGCTGAAGAAATTGCCAGGGCAACCACTAGTATTGCGCCTGAAGAAACTGAAGAAGTCAGGGCAATTGCATCAGTTGTGCCTGAAGTAATTGAACCAAATTCCTCTGCTCCTCCTGCACCTACCTCAACTCCGATCCTTCCGTCTACATCAGATGTGAAGAAGACCAAGGCTGCAGAGCGTGCATTGGTGAAGAAAAGGAATGCATCAACTTCATCAGATTCTTCAGCTCCGAAGAAGATGAAGCCATTGACCAGCTCTTTTGAGAATCCAATTGATGCTATTCCGGTCTCATCCATGCCAACAAAGGACCTTGCTCCTTTTGATGAAGAATATGTGATCCCAAGTGGATCAGATGAAGAGATTCCTTCTGCTACTTCGTCAGAGCAGTTGGATGAAGAAATTGAAGCGGATGCGGTCCCTTCAACCCCAATAGTCTCATCGCCCATTCCTCAGTTCACTGCTGAAGAGGTCGGCGTTGAAGATAAGAGTGAAGAAGAAGATGTAGACATTGGGTGCACAACTCCAGTGTTGAAAGATGACTTTTGAGAATGTCAGCACCCCAATTCTCCTCTGTTCACACCTCTGCAACAAATTCCTCAGTCCCTTGTGAATACTGAAGTACAGATGGCATCTGAACCTCATGCCACACCGTCTGTCCATGAAGAGATTGCAGCCACTAGTGTTGAAGAAAATGTTAATGAAGAATTAAAGACACAGGCTGTCACTGAAGAAGAAGCTGAAATTCCTCAGCCAGTGGATCCTGATATTGCGATTCCTGAGGTGGTGATGCAATTGACCGATACCCCTCAGCCCAAGCCAAAGGATCCCTTCTCGAAGAAGCAGAAATTCAAGGCTGATGACTTCTTCGGCGAGCATGTGTTCTTCACAGACTATAATCCTTATGACTCTGCTCGCCTTAGAAGGAAGCGCTTCTGGACTGCCAGCCAAGCAAATTTTTATTCTTCACTACTCTTCAACAAGGACAAAGTCTTCGACCATGAGCATATTCCTCACGTGGACATGGAATCACTACCTTGCTTCACCCCAGTCCTCAGTGTGCTTCAAGATGCAGGACTGCTCAACTTTTGCACGGATATTTGCGATTGGAATGAAGAGCTCATTCTTCAATTCTATGTGACTCTGCATATCACAAGCGATGCTGACGATGTGAACTCTTGGGTTTTGGACTGGATGACTGATAATACTCACTATAAAGCACCGGCCTCTGAATTACTTCACGCCCTGCCAATCAGTCCTCCCCTTGAAGGAGCTCGTTGCCTGTACCATGAGCCTGAACTCACTGCCCATTACATGCAAGTGCTAATGAAGCCTCTAAAGCCCGGTCAAGCCCCAAGGACCAAATTCCTCGTGAAGGAATTGCTATATGTGCCAAGAACAGTTTATCGCATTCTAACGAAGACTTTGAGTCCTATCAAAGGCAACGACTCGACTGATGAATAAGTCGTTGGCATCATGAAGAATCTGTTGTTCAATATCATGCATTGCATTCCTGTCAACTATCATGATTTCTTCATGAGGACTCTGGCAAATGTTGCACTCTCTCCATTTGAGTTCAAGCCTTACGCACCTTGGATTATGAGATTCCTCAGAATAAGGTCTTCCCTCAACTACAAGGCTAATTTTCAGAATCACCTCAGCTACTTGCCCCCAATTGAAGTCCTCAAGCGGACATATTCCTCACCTGATGAAAAGGGCAAGGCCACTACTGTTACTGATGAAGGCAATCGTCCATTGGATGGTCAGTTTCGCAAAGCTGCATCTTACTCCACCAATGATGATTCTGCTACTCATGATTCTGCCGCTAATGCATCCAAGCCAAATCCTCAAGACACAGCTCCCAGGGTGATGACTGACCGTGAGCTTCTTCTTAGTCTTCACCAGAAGGTGGATTGAAACCACAAATGGGTTAAGTGTCAGTTCGGTTCTATTCTTCACAACATGACTGCTACACACAATGCAGTGAAGAAAAACCATTACTACCTCCATGAAGTCTTCGGTCGCACCTGGGCTGTCTTATCACATCTGTATGGTGAAGAAGATCTAAATTAAACGGGTCTCAAGGAGGATTTTGACTGGTCTGCTCCTCCACCGAAGAAATTCAAGAAGGTCAACGTTCCTTCCTTGGTGGCCAGCTCATATTCTTCATCACGCGAAACTGATGAGCATGAAGACTTGGACGACACTGCGGCAGGCCCTACAATAACAAACGACCCCAACAACGCTGGCGCTCCTCCATCAACATGATATTCTTCAGGGGCGTTAGTCCTCATTTTTCGATCCTTTTGGTCATTCAATGACAAAGGGGGAGAAATTTGAGTTAGTCTTCAAGCGGGTCTACCTATATGGGAGTTTTTTGCAAAGTTACAACTCTCGTTATTCTGAGACTTTATTCGATCGAGTTGTAAACTTAAACTCTATGGTGGTCTGATACTTTTGCTGAGATTTTCTGCATGCTTATTCCTCATTAATGTGAATGCACGCATGCTGAATTACATCAGTCACCATCATGCATTTCAAATTCTTCATATTATATGTCAAATTCATGTATGAATTACAAGATATAGGGGGAGATCTCCATGATTCTACTCTTCAAGTGTGCATTGCCTTAAAAACAAACTCCTCTCTATGCACATCTTCAGGGGAAGTTCTTCTATATCTTGCCATCAAATTCCTCAATCTCAGTACTTACACTTCATATATTTATCCCCGTTGAAAACTTAACATATATCGTCATCAATCACCAAAACGGGGAGATTATAAGTGCATCTAGTGCCCCTTAGTGATTTTGGTGTATTGAAGACTTATAGGTTAAGGGACTAATGTGTTTATGAGTGTACACAGGTCTATAAGTCTATGAGTAGTTTGATATTTACAAATAAAGTCGACCCCTAAAATGAATGTCTTCGACTGAAGACTTTGGATTTCTGAAGACTTTGAAAGTGAACAAATTGGTGTGACCTTGAAGACTTGGCATTCATTCGAGGAACATGAAGCGTGAAGACTTTTGTTTTCGTAGTTTCATTTTCTCTTTCCTGAGTCATAGGAAACACCGTACTGTTAAAGGGGGTCGAGGAAATACTAAGGAAAAATTTCCAAGTGATGCTGAACTCAAATCCTACACCTACCAATCCCTTCGAGTAAAGCCATTGGAAATCTCATACAGCTCAGTCAATTTCTTTAGTGACAGAGACGAAGTTCTTCTGGTCTCTGAGGAATTTGTTCTGACTGAGGAGTTAGGAATTCACTAGTGCTGATTGCCTACACAATGAGGAACATGATAGCCCTGAGGAATTTGATACTCAAAATTCCGACCGTTGTTGTGCTATGCGCCAGCTGTCCCAAAATATCTACCCACCTAACGGTCATATCATTGAAGGGCATTTATGTCTTATCACGTCGGGCTGCTGCCTAGGCTATAAATAGCCGCCCCCTACAACCACTAGCTAGTTGGCTGCTCTGAGAGAAACTGACACTTGTCATTTGAGAGCATCCCATCCTTCGAGGACTTTGAGCGAAAATCATCAAGTGAGGAAAACCCAAACCCAAACACCTACAAACCCAAAGTGATTGAGCATCTCTGAAGAGATTGATCCTGCGTGGATCCAACGCTTGTTACCTTTGAAGACTATGCATCTTCCATACAGTTAGGCGTCATGGTCTAGAGCATCCAAGAGGAAATTGTGGATCGCCGAGTGACCGAGTTTGTGAAGGTTTGGAAGTCACCTGAAGACTTACCACGAGTGATTGGGCGAGGTCTGTGTGACCTTAGCTCAAGGAGAATATGGTGAGGACTGTGTGTCTGGGAATGTGTGTCCTAAGGTTTAAATACCTAGCCGCTCCAACCAGACATACAACTGTCACAACAGTTGGAACTGGTCTACTAAATCATTGTCTTCACCAAGCCAACTGGTTCTATTTCCTCAACTCTTTCATTTCCTCATTACAGTTGTTGTGTGCTTGTTCATATATGTTTGAAGACTTTGACTGAAGACTTTCTCAATTTCCTCAGTTCAATTTCTTTAGTCTGTTTGTCTTCATCCTGAGTTATCCTATGTTTATGCTTTCTGTACTCTGTGTTTGCTTTCATTTCATCATGATGATCATGTTTATGTTCTACCATGTTTGCATCTGACTAATTATTCTGCTGCAAGTAGTTCTTCGCTTAGGAATTTCCAGCCCCGCAAATTCCCCAGTGAAGAATTCTTAAAAATCGCCTATTCACCCCCCTCTAGTCGATATAACGCACTTTCAATTCCATCTGCTGCAAGTTCCAGAAACCACAGATCCAATCTAGACACCATCACGGAGGGGTTCATCATCCTCATTGGTGCCTCTCTGATGATGTGTGAGTAGTTCATTGTAGACCTTCGGGTCCATAGTTAGTTGCTAGATGGCTTCCTCTCTCTCTTTTGATTCTCAATACAATGGACTCTTGGAGATCTATTCGATGTAACTCTTTTTGTGGTGTGTTTGTTGGGATCCGATGAACTTTGAGTTTATGATCAGATCTATTTTATCCATGAAAGTTATTTGAGTTTTGATCTCTTATATGCATGATTGCTTATAGCCTCGTATTTCTTCTTCGAATCTTTGGTTTAGTTAGGCCAACTAGATGAATTTTCTTGCCATGGGAAGAGGTGCTTTGTGATGGGTCCTATCTTATGACACATATGTATCGTTGCTATTAAGGATAACAAGATGGGTTCTATTCCTACATGAATAGACCTTGTCTACATCATGTCATTGTTCTTGTTGCATTACTCCATTTTCCACGAACTTAATACACTAGATGGATGCTGGATAGCGGTCGATGTATGGAGTAATAGTAGTAGATGCAGGCATGAGTCGGTCTAATAATCTTGGACGTGATGCCTATATAATGATCATTGCCTGGATATCGTCATGATTATTTGAAGTTCTATCAACTGCCCAACAGTAATTTGTTTACCCGCTGTATGCTATTTTTCTCGAGAGAAGCCACTAGTGAAATCTATGGCCCCCGGGTCTATTCTTTATCATATTTGCCTTCAAGATCTATTTTTATTCGCTTTTTATTTTCAGATCTATTAATCCAAAAACCCAAAAATACCTTGCTGCAATTTTTGTTATTTATTTTACTTCGCGTTTCTGCGAGATCCATTTATCCAATCTACTACAAATTTATCTATCATTTTACCTGGGAGGGATTGACAACCCCTCTTACACGTCGGGTTTCAAGTATTTGTCCTTTGTGTGCAGGTACTGTTTACATAGTGTTGCGTGGTTCTCCTACTGGTTCGATAACCTTGGTCTCATCACTGAGGGAAATACCTACCGTAGATGTGCTGCATCATTCCTTCCTCTTTAGGGAAATACCGACGTAGTTCAAGCCGCATCAGTGTTCACCAGAAAGTCGATCGCAATCACAAGTGGGTCCAGCATCAATTTGTCTCAGTTCTTCAGAACATGACTATTACTCAAAACACTATGAAGAAGAACCATTACTATGTGCATGAAATCTTCGATCGCACTTGCACTATACTCTCTCATCTTGACAGTGATGAAGACCTCAAGCAGATGGAATTTCAGCAGAACTTTAACTGGTATCATCCTCCTTCGAAGAAATTCAAGAAGGTCAAAGTTCCTCAATTGGTCACAAGTTCATTTTCTTCATCGCATGACACGGATGAAGCTGAGGATCTCAACGACACTACGGCAGGCCCTACACCAACAAACGACCCCGACAACGCTGGCGCCCCCCCATCATCTTCAAGCTGATATTCTTCAGGGGCGTTAGTCCTCATTTTTGGTCTCTTTTGGTCATTTGATGACAAATGCGCAGAAATTTGAGTTAGTCTTCAAGCGGGTCTCTATATATGGGCTGTTTTTTTCTTTAAGTTACAATTGTTGGTCTTCTGAAGTGTTTGTTTGATGAGTTGTAAACTTAAGTCCGATGGTGGTCTGATACTTTTGAACTACTTTCTGCATGCTTATTTCCTCAAGTACCTTAATACATGCATGCTGAATTTTGTCAGACTCCATTTTCCATCATGCATTTCAAATTATTCATATTATATGTTAAATGCGTGAATGGATTACAAGATATAGGGGGAGATCTCTAAGATTTTATCCTACCATGTGCATTTGCACTCCAAGGCAAATTCCTCAAATATGCACATCTTCAGGGGGAGTTCTTCTATATCTTGCAATCAAATTCCTCTAAATCAGTATTTACACTTCATATGTTTATCCCCATTGAAAACTTAACCTATTTGTCAACAATCACCAAAAAGGGGAAGATTGTTAGTGCATTTAGTGCCCCTTAGTGATTTTGGTGCATTGAAGACTAATAGGTTAAGGTACTAATGTGTTTGTGAGTGTACACAGATCTTATAAGTCTTTGAGGAGTTTGATATATCCGAAGAAAGTTGACCCCTAAAAAATGAATGTCTTCATCTGAAGACTTTGGTTTTCTTGAAGACTTTGAAAATGAGGAAATTGGTGTAACCATGAAGATATTGATATTGATGCAAGGATTATTAAGCATGAAGACTTTGTTTTCGTAGTTTCATTTCCTTCTTTTGAGTCATAGGAAACATCGTACTATTAAAGGGGGTTGAGGTAATATTAAGGAAAATTTTCCAAGTGATGCTCATCTCAAAGCCTACACATACCCAATCCTTCGAGTGAAGCCTTTGGAAATCTCTTGCAGTTCAGTTACTTTCTTTAGTGACAGACACGAAGTTCTTCTGATCTTTGAGGAATTTGTTCTAACTGAGGAGTTAGGAACTCGCCAGCGCGAATTGCCTAGAGTGAGGAACATGATAGCCCAGAGGAATTTGGGAGCTCAAATTTCTGACCGTTGTTGTGCTTCGCACCAGCTATCCCAAATATCTTATCCACATAACGATCATATCATTAGGGGCATTTATGTATTATCATGTTGGGCTGCTTCCTGGCTATAAATAGCCACCCCCTTCAACCACTAGCTAGCTGGCTGCTTTGAGAGATAGATTGACACTTGTTATTTAGAGCATCCCATCCTCCGAGGACTTTGAGAGAAAATCATGAGTGAGGAACAACCCAAAACCCCAATACCTAAAACCCAAAGTGATTGAGCATCACTGAAGAGATTGTTCCTGTGTGGAATGGACGCTTGTTACCTTTGAAGACTGTGCATCTTCCATACGGTTAGGCGTCAAGGTCTAGAGCATCCAAGAGGAATTGTGGATCGCCGAGTGACCAAGTTTTTGAAGGTTTGGAAGTCACCTTGAAGACTTACCACGAGTGATTGGGCGAGGTCTGTGTGACCTTAGCTCAAGGAGAATACGGTAAGGACTATGTGTCCTTTGGTTTAAATAGCAAGCCACTCCAACTCAAAGTACAACTGTCACAGCAGTTGGAACTAGTCTACCAAATCACTGTCTTCATGGAGCTACTGGTTCTATTTCCCCAACCCTTTCATTTCCTCGCTTATGTATTGATGAAATTGATCGTTACCGTTTGAAGACTTTGACTGAATACTTTCTCGATTTCCTCAATCCTATTTCTTCAGTCATCTTGTCTTCTGCCTGCTTATCCTGTTTACATACTACCTGTGCTCTATGTATGTTTAATTTCATCATGATGACTATGCTAACGTCTTGTTATGCATGCACCTCAGTACTTTTTCCGCTGCTTGTATTTCGTCACTTAGCAAATTCCTCAAGTAGTATTTCCTCAGTGATGAATTTGTAAAAATCGCCTATCAACCCCCCTCTAGGTGATATAACGCACTTTCAATGTCGAATTATAGACTATTGCTTCGAATCATTCAAGTCCAAATGTCCATGCTATAAAAGAAAAGAGTATATGAGGAATATGATAGGTAGCATTCAACAACAACAACAACAGCAGCAGCAAAGCCTTTAGTCCCAAACAAGTTGGGGTAGGCTAGAGGTGAAACCCAAAAGATCTCGCAACCAACTCATGGCTCTGGTACATGGATAGCAAGCTTCCACACACCCCTGTCCATATCTAACTCTTTGGTGATACTCCAATCCTTTAGGTCTCTCTTAACAGACTCCTCCCATGTCAAATTCGGTGTACCCCACCCTCTCTTGACATTCTCTACATGCTTTAGCCGTCCGCTATGCACTGGAGCTTCTGGAGGCCGGCGCTGAATATGCTCAAACCATCTCGGCGATGCTGGACAAGCTTCTCTTTGATTGGTGCTACCCCAACTCTATCTCGTATATCATCCTTCCGGACTCGATCCTTCCTCGTGTGGCCACACATCCATCTCAACATACGCATCTCCGCCACACCTAACTGTTCAACATATCGCCTTTTAGTCGGCCAACACTCAGCGCCATAAAACATTGCGGGTCGAACCGCCGTCCTGTAGAACTTGACTTTTAGCTTTCGTGGCACTCTCTTGTCACAGAGAATGCCAAAAGCTTGGCGCCACTTCATCCATCCGGCTTTGATTCGATGGTTCACATCTTCATCAATACCCCCATCCTCCTACAACATTGACCCCAAATACCAAAAGGTGTCCTTCTGAGGTACCACCTGGCCATCAAGGCTAACCTCCTCCTCCTCACACCTAGTAGTACTGAAACCGCACATCATGTACTCGGTTTTTGTTCTAGTAAGCCTAAACCCTTACGATTTCAAGGTTTGTCTCCATAACTCTAACTTCCTATTTACCCCCGTCAGACTATCGTCAACTAGCACCACATCATCCACAAAGAGCATACACCATGGGATATCTCCTTGTATGTCCCTTGTTACCTCATCCATCACCAATGCAAAAATATAAGGGCTCAAAGCTGACCCCTGATGCAGTCCTATCTTAATCGGGAAGTTATCAATGTCGACATCACTTGTTCAAACACTTGTCACAACATTATCGTACATGTCCTTGATGAGGGTAATGTACTTTGCTGGGACTTTGTGTTTCTCCAAGGCCCACCACATGACATTCCGCGGTATCTTATCATAGGCCTTCTCCAAGTCAACGAACACCATATGCAAGTCCTTCTTTTGCTCCCTCTATCTCTCCATAAGTTGTCGTACCAAGAAAATGGCTTCCATAGTCGACCTCCCAGGCATGAAACCAAACTGATTTTTGGTCACGCTAGTCATTCTTCTTAAGCGGTGGACAATGACTCTCTCCCATAGATTCATTGTATGGCTCATGAGCTTAATTCCACGATAATTAGTACAACTCTAAACATCCCCCTTGTTCTTGAAGATTGGTACTAATATACTCCGTCTCCATTCTTCTGGCATCTTGTTTGCCCGAAAAATGAGGTTGAAAAGCTTGGTTAGCCATACTATTGCTATATTCCCGAGACCTTTCCACATCTCAATGGGGATACAATCAGGGCCCATCGCCTTGCCTCCTTTCATCCTTTTTAAAGCCTCCTTAACCACAGACTCCTGGATTCGCCGCACAAAACGCATGCTGGTCTCATCAAAGGAGTCGTCCAGTTTAACAGTAGAACTCTCATTCTCCCCATTGAACAACTTGTCGAAGTACTCCCGCCATCTATGCTTAATCTCCTCGTCCTTCACCAAGAGTTGGCCTGCTCCGTCCTTGATGCATTTGACTTGGCCAATATCCCTCGTCTTCCTCTCTCGGATGTTGGCCATCTTATAGATGTCCCTTTTGCCTTCCTTTGTTCCTAACCGTTGGCAGAGGTCCTCATATTCCCGACCCCTTTCTTCACTAACATCAGCTTTGCGGCCCTCTTCGCCATCTTGTACTTCTCTATGTTGTCTGCACTTCTATCCAGGTATAGGCGTCTGAAGCAATCTTTCTTCTCTTTAATCGCCTTCTGGACATCATCATTCCACCACCAGGTATCCTTATCTTTGCTTCTCCTTCCCTTGGACACTCCAAACTCCTCTGAGGCCACCTTACGAATACAAGTCACCATCTTCATCCACACAGTGTCCGCATCTCCTCCTTCCTCCCAAGGGCCCACCTTAATGACCCTCTCCTTTAATGCCTGAGTTACCCCCTTTGAGCTTCCACCACTTCGTTCTAGGGACTTTGGCATGCTTATCCCGCTGGACACAAATCCGAAAGCGGAAGTCAGCAACCACTAGCTTATGCTGGGGTACAACATTCTCTCCAGGTATCACCTTATAGTCTAGGCACGCACTCCTATCTTCTCTTCTCGAGAGGATGAAATCAATCTGGCTAGAGTGTTGGCAACTACTAAAATTCACCAGATGTGATTATCTCTTTCTAAAGAGGGTGTTAGCTACAATCATGTCATAGGCTAGAGCAAAGCTTAAGACATCTTCTCCTTCTTGATTCCTGATTCCATAGCCAAAGCCCCCATGCGCCCCTTCAAAACCTGTGTTAGATGTACACACGTGGCCAGTGAGGTCTCCTTCTATGAAGATCTTCTCACCAATCAGTACACTCCTAACCATGTCTTCCAGGCCTTCCCAGAACTCCCTCTTGGTGTTCTCATTGTGGCCTACTTGCGGGGCATACCCGCTGATAACATTGAGAACCAAGTCCTCAACTACCAGCTTGAGCAGGATAATCCAGTCCCCACATCTCTTGACGTCTACCACTCCATACTTGAGAATCTTGTTGATCAAGATGCCTACGCCATTTCTGTTTGCAGCCGTCCCCGTGTACCACATCTTGAAGCCGGTATCCTCCACCCCCTGCGCCTTATGTCCTCTCCATTTGGTTTCCTAGAGGCAAATGACACCTCTCCTCACCGCTGCATCAACTAGCTCCCAAAGCTTCCCTGTCAGAGACCCTATGTTCCAGCTACCTAAGCGAATCCTCCCAGGCTCGGCTAGCTTCCTTACCCTTCGCACTCGTCGAGTCAAATTCGAAGCCTTGCTCATTTTCCACTACATTCGGGCACCGATGTAGCGCGCCACTAAGGATGCGATGACCCAATCCTCGCTCACTTGCCACCGTATCCGGATCAAGATACGGCGCGCCATCTGGGGGTGACAGCCCGACCCTTGCCTATTTTCCACCACATTCGGGTTCCGATGTGGCGCATTGCTGAGAGGGCTATGCCCCATCGAAAATCTTTTGGGTTTCATCTCCATAAGAGTGGCTGATTTTTTACGTTGGCTCGCCAAGCCTATCACAACCCTCCTCCTTTATCGGGCTTGGGACCGGCTATGTTGAGACAACATAGGTAGCATTCCACAACAAAAATTCCATTTTGAATTGCTACTTTATCATGATGAGTTTTATGAGAAAAAGTTGCTGTTATGATGCTAGGAAAAGTGATTGAAATTATCCTTCAGCAAACTTATGCACTTTGCTAGTATTCAAACTTCAGAAATTATTTCTTTTATAATTTACCTACTCGATGACGAGTAGGAATTAAGCTTGGGGATGCTAATAAGTCTCCAATGTATCTATAATTTATGAAGTATTCATGCCATGTTTACAACAATTTTATATGGCTTTGGTATGATTTGCATGGGACTAACCCGGACTGACGCTGTTTTCAGCAGAACTACCGTGGTGTTGTTTTTTGTTCAAAAATAAAAGTTCTCCAAATGCAATGGAACTTTTTGATGATTTTTTTGGAACAAAAGAGGCACTAGAAGATTCATGGGAAGACCAGAAGGTGACGGAGGTGAGCACAACCTACTAGGGCACGCCTGGGGCCTTGCCCGTGTGCAGGTGGATTGTGGTCATCTCGAGGCCGATCTTCGCATGAAACCAACGCCAAAAAAATCCTATAAATATAGAAACCCCCAGAAACACCCTAGATCAGAAGTTTCACCGCTGCAAGCTTCTGTAGCCACGAAAAATCAATCTGGAACCTATTTCGGCACCCTGCCGGAGGGGAAATCATCGCCGGTGGCCATCTTCATCATGCTGGCGGCCACCATGATGAGAAGGGAGTAGTCCACCCTCGGGGCTGAGGGTTTGTTCCAGTAGCTATGTGTTCTCTCTCTCTCTCTCGCACGCGCGCGCGCGTTCTTAAGAACTCACGATCTTGATGTATCGCAGGCTTTGTTAATATAGTTGGATCATATGGCGTTTTCCCCTCTCTATCTTGTTGTGAATTGAGTTTTCCCTTTGAGATTCATTCTTATCAGATTGAATACTTTTATGGACTTGAGAACACTTTATGTATGTCTGGCTATGAATACCCGTGGTGACAATGGGGTATCATATTAATTCACTTGATATATGTTTTGGCACTCAACTCGCAGATTCCCGAGGTGACATTGGGGTAATCTATGCATGGGGGTTGATGCACGTTCTTGTCTTTGTTTCTCCGGTAGAAATCTTGGGGCACTCTTTGAGGTTCTTTGTGTTGTATTGAGTATTATGAATCTGAAATTATTTGGTGTTATCTTAGTACAAACTCTTGATAGATCAATCAGAAAGGATAACTTGGTGTTATTTTAGTACAAACTCTGGATAGATCGATCAGAAATGATAAGTTGGTGTTATTTTAGTACGAACTCTTGGATAGATCGATCGGAAAGAATAGCTTTGAGGTGGTTACGTACCCTACCAAGAATTTATTCTTATGTTCTGTGCTAGATAGGAACATTGGAGTGATTCTTCATCGCTTATTGAGGGATGGTTATATGGTCCAATTATATTAGCATTGTTGAGAGATTGCCCTAGTGAAAGTACGGATCCCAGGCCTCATTTTCAAGCATTGCAATACCGTTTGTGCTCTGTTTTATCAATTTCTACCTTGCTGTTTTTTATTGTTCCTATTACAAAAATCAATATCAACTATCATTACTACGCTTGTATCAACATCTCTTCGTCGAACTAGTGCACCTATACAAATCTCCATTGTATTTGGTGTGTTGGGGACACAAGAGACTTTTTATTATTTGGTTGCGGGGTTGTATGAGAGAGACCATCTTCATCCTACACCTCCCACGGATTGATAAACCTTATGTCATCCACTTGAGGAAAAATTGCTACTGTCTTACAAAACTCTGCGCTTGGAGGCCCAACACGAGTCTACAATAATAAAGTTGCGTAGTAGGCATCAACACGACTGACCCCGAGGAGTTCCTCCGGCTATACGCCCAGGGAATCCTGGCAGCAGGCGCCGACGACAAGGCCATGGCTAAATCGCTACCCCTAGCCCTTGTGGGTGCCCCGCGCTCCTAGCTCCTCGGTCTCGCTGAAGCTGCGGTCTCTTCTTGGGGCGAGCTCTGCGGCCGATTCATCGCGCTTTTTGCGCTCCCAGGGCCCAACGCGGTCGCATGCATTCTCGGCGGGTCCCAGGTGCCCGCGTCTGATTGCAACTCCAAGTAGCTCTTCCACACGGAGAACTCTGTGCAGCCCCGCCCCGAGGCTCCACGGTGCCGCGCGTAGCCTGAGGCGTCATTACTTTTGACTCCAAGGATCAACCCAAGTCCCCAGACACCACCGGCGCGCTCCCCATGCTGTGCACGCCCACCATCAGCAATGTTTCAATCACCAAGACCCTCATCGATGGCGGCACCGGCCTTAACATGCTCTATGTCGAGACCTTCGAGACGCTTCAGGTGTTGTATGACCAGCTCATTCCCACCAGGCCATTCTCTGGGGTGACCAATGGCTCCACCACACCCTTGGGGCAGGCGCGCCTCCCAGTCACCTTCGGTAATTGCGACAACTAGTGCACCGAGCTTATAGAGATGCCAGTACTCCCGTACAACGCCATCCTGGGATACCCCGCGCTCGCCAAATTCATGGAGGCAACCCATCCGGGCTACAACATCATCAAGATGCCAGGCAGCAGCGGCGTCGTTACCATGACTGGAGACAAGCGAAAGGCGGTCCGGGCCCTCAGGCTCACCTACAGGGCCGCCGCGGCTTTTTCCTTCACGCTGAGGGTGTGCTGGGGACCCCGGAGGCCGTGCCTGCGAGGAAAAAGAAATTATTCTCCCAGGACCGCGCCGAAACAAAGAATGTGTCGGTCGACGTCAGTGGCTCGAGCCCCACCTTCACCATCGGCGGCGGCCTTCCCCCGGAGCAGGAGGAGGCACTCGTTGCCTTCCTCCGGGTGAACAAGGAAGTGTTCGCATGGAACGCAGAAGATTTGGCCGGCTTCCCGAGGGAAGTAATCGAGCACCACTTGGCCGTGTGCCCCCATGCTCGCCCGGTCGAGTAGAAGGCGCAGCGTCAAGCGCTAGCGAAGCAGACGTTCATTGTCCAAGAGGTGCACAAGCTGCATGAAGCTGGGGGTCATACAAGAGGTACGGCATGCGGAGTGGCTCGCCAACCTGGTCGTCGTCCCCAAGAAGGGCAGAAGGAAGCGCATGTGTGTCGACTTCATGAGCCTTAACAAGCCTTGCCCTCTGGATCTGTTCCTGCTTCCTCACATCGACCAGATCATGGAGTCCACCGCGGAATGCGACCTGTTGTGCTTCCTGGATGCTTTCTTGGGCTATCACCAGATCAAGATGGCAATGGAGGATGTTGAGAAGACGACCTTCATTTCGCCATGCGGCATGTATTGCTACACCAACATGCCCTTCGAGTTAAGGAGCGCTGGCACCACCTTCTAGCGATTGAGGCACATCATGCTAGGGCCGCAACTGGAAGAAATGCGGAGGCCTACATCGACGACATCGTGGACAAGTTGCACGAGGGCAAAACATTGATTGAGGACTTGAAGGAGACATTTTACAATCCATGCAGGGTGAGCTTGAGGCTTAACCCAGATAAGTGTGTCTTCGGGGTCCCTTCAGGCAAGCTACTCAGGTTCCTTGTCTCCCACCGGGGGATCGAGCCAATCCTGAGAAGATCAAGGCCATTGAAAGGATGCACCCCCCTGAGACCCTCTAGGATATGCAGAAGCGGGCAGGGTGCATGACTTCACTGGGGCGCTTCATCTCCAAGCTTGGCAAATGAGTCCTGCCCTTCTTCAAGCTAATGAAGAGGAAGGGCTCCTTTGAGTGGACCCCTGAGGTGGATGCAGCATTTGAAGACCTCAAGAGGTACCTCATGAGCCCACCCATCATGGTGGCACCCCGCTTCCGCGAGCCCTTGGTGCTCTACCTGGCGGCTACACCGCATTCGGTCAGTGCGGTGCTCGTAGGGGTCTGGAAGGAGCACGCCAGCACCCAAGGGAAGCCTGACGGCCCCCACGAGCCGTCGACGCCCCTGGGGGGCGCTTCAGGGCCCCCCGCACCTGCTTCGCCTGGCGTAGCACGAGGGCCCCTCACGCCCCACCAGGAGCGAGCCGTCACGGACGCCCTGCGCCTCGTCGAGCACCCTGTGTACTTCGTCAGCATGGTCCCACGAGACACCCGTGCATGCTACCCTATGCAGCAGAAGCTCCTCCTCGCGCTCCTAGTCGCTTCTAGGAAGCTGCGCCATTATTTCCAAGGCCACCCTATCAAGGTTGTCTCCGCGTACCCCCTGGAGAAGGTGCTGCGCAGCCCCAATGGCGCCAGCCGAGTTGCCGAGTGGAATATTGAGCAACAAGCCTTCTAGTTGGAGTTCTGCATGACCAGGCTCATCAAGGGGAGCGGCGCTTGCCGACTTTGTGGCAGAGTTGACGGATGCCCGCACCGGGGAGCCTTGCGAAGACCAGTCCCTCTCGCCTAGAGATGAGGCACCTACCGGTTGGATCATGTATTTCAGTGGTGCCTTCTGCAGGCAGGGCGCGGGAGCTGGAGTCGTGCTCATTTCCCCGACCGAGGACAAGCTCTACTACACCGTACAGGTTTGCTTCCAGCACGGCGAGAAGGTATCCAATAACATTGCAGAATACGAGGGCCTGATCGCCAACCTCAAGGCCGCTGCCATGTTGGGGATCAAGTGCCTCACCATCAAGGGCGATTCAAAACTCCTTGTCAACTTCTCCAACAAAGAGTACAAGCCGAAGAGCGAGCATATGGCAGCATATCTTGAGGAGGTATGTAAAATCGAAAAGCGTTTCCTGGGCTTGGAATTGCAGCATGTCCCGCTGGTGCAAATAAAGAGGTCGACACGTCGCCAAGCGAGCGTCCTGTCGCGAGCCTCAGAACCCTCGCGCCTTCAAGGAAAGGCTCTTCAAGCGGTCAGCTACGCCCCCGACCGCTGGCCCGACACTGGTGCTGCAGGAACTGCCACCCACGGGACCCACGTGCGCCCAGCCTGTGGCCCGACCTCTGGAGCTCACCTGCTACTCGCATTGGAGCCTTAGGAAGGAAGTTGGGTCAAAGAGTGATGGCCCACAAGTATAGGGGATCTATCATAGTCCTTTTGATAAGTAAGAGTGTCGAACCCAATGAGGAGCAGAAGGAAATGACAAGCGGTTTTCATCAAGGTATTCTCTGCAAGCACTGAAATTATCGGTAACAGATATTTGTGTGATAAGATAATTCGTAACGGGTAACAAGTAACAAAAGTAACTAAGGTGCAGCAAGGTGGACCAATCCTTTTTGTAGCAAAGGACAAGCTTGGACGAACTCTTATATAAAGCAAAGCGCTCCCGAGGACACATGGGAATTGTTGTCGAGTTAGTTTTCATCATGCTCATATGATTCATGTTCGTTACTTTGATAATTTGATATTTAGGTGGACCGGTGCTTGGGTGCTGTACTTACTTGGAAAAGCCTCACACTTATGATTATCCCCTCTCACAAGCATCCGCAACTACGAAAGAAGAATTAAGATAGATCTAACCATAGCATGAAACATGTGGATCCAAATCAACCCCTTACGAAACAACGCATAAACTAGGATTTAGGCTTCTGTCACTCTAGCAACCCATCATCTACTTATTACATCCCAATGCCTTCTCCTAGGACCAAATCATGGTGAAGTGTCATCTAGTCAACGTTCACATAACACCACTAGAGGAAAGATAACATACATCTCATAAAAATATGGAACGAATATCAAATTCACATGATTACTTATAAGAAGACTTCTCCCATGTCCTCAAGAACAAACGTAACTACTCACAAAGCATATTCATGTTCATAATCAGAGGGGTATTAAATAGCATTAAGGATCTGAACATATGATCTTCCACCGAATAAACCAACTAGCATCAACTACAAGGAGTAATCAACACTACTAGCAACCCACAGGTACCAATATGTGGTTTTGAGAAAAAGATCGGATACAAGAGATGAGCTAGGGTTTAAGAGGAGATGGTGCTAGTGAAGATGTTGATGGAGATTGACCCACTCTCAATGAGAGGATCGTTGGTGATGACGATGGCTTCGATTTCCCCCTCCGGGAGGGAAGTTTCCCCGGCAGAACAGCTCCGCTGGAGCCCTAGATTGCTTCTGCCTAGGTTCCGCTTCGAGACGGCGGCGCTTCGTCCTGAAAGCTTCCTTTTGATTTTTTCTAGGTCAAAACCCTCCATATAGTAGAGGATGGGCACTGGAGGCCTGCCAGATGGCCCACAAGCCACAGGGGCACGTGGAGGAGGTAGGGTGCGCCCCCTAGGCTTGTGGCCTCCTGGTGGGTCCCCTATGGTATTTTCTTCGCCCAATATTTTTTATATATTCCAAAATAATTCTCCGTAAATTTTCAGGACTTTTGGAGTTGTGCAGAATAGGTCTCTCAGAATTGCTCCTTTCCGTTCCATAATTCCAGCTGCCGGCATTCTCCCTCTTTGTGTAAACCTTGTAAAATAAGAGATAAAAGGCATAAGTATTGTACCATAATGTGTAATAACAGCCCATAATGCAATAAATATTAATATAAAAGCATGATGCAACATGGACGTATCAACTCCCGCAAGCTTAGACCTCGCTTGTCCTCAAGCGGAAGCCGAAATTGAAAAATATGTCCACATGTTTAGAGATGGAGGTGTCGATAAAATAAAATATGGACATGAGGGCATCATGATCATCTTTAGAACAGCAGTAAATATTTGTATTATCATATAATATCTTATACCAAAGTAATCATTCATTCACAAGGTAAAGTATGAATCAAAAACTTCATTGAAAACTAACAAACTATGATCTCAGTCTTTGAGGCAATTGCAATTTATCGTAACATCGGAAAGAGTCAATGTACTCAACCATATTTTAGTCTTTCACAATTGCTAACACTCACGCGATACATATGAGTTCAAATCATCAGTCGGACACAGAGAAAGATAGGGGCTTATAGTTTCGCCTCACAACCTTTTACCTCATAGGTAATGTCAACAATAATACCTTGTTATAACCTACATCTGAGTGGATATATGTATCTGGATCTTTCTCCAACACAAAGCGGTTGCCAAAAAGAAAAAGTGTAAAAAGGAAAGGTGAAGATCACCATGACTCTTGTATAAGGGTAGAAGATAAAAGTAAAAGATAGGCCCTTCGCAGAGGGAAGAAGAGGTTGTCATGCGCTTTTATGGTTGGATGCACAAAATCTTAATGCAAAAGAACGTCACTTTATATTGTCGCTTGTGATAAAGAACTTTATTATGCACTATGTCGCTTTTATTTCTTCCATATCCCAAGTTTGTATAAAAGCATATTTTCCCCACACTAAAAGATCATACATATTTAGAGAGCAATTTTTTATTGCTTGCACTGATGACAACTTACTTGAATGATCTTAGTCAATCCAAAGGTAGGTATGGTGGACTCTCATGGAAAAACTGGTTTAAGGGATGTTTGGAAGCACAAGTAGTATCTCTACCTGGTGCAAAAGATTTGGCTAGCAAGGGGTGAGAAGCAAGCTCAACATGTTGGAGGATCCATGACAATATAACTTCTATTCGGATATAAGAAGACATAACTCATTATGTTGTCTTCCTTGTCCAACATCAACCTTTTAGCATGTAATATTTTAATGAGTGCTCACAATCACAAGAGATGTCCAAGATAGTATATTTATATGTGAAACATCTCTTTCTTTATTACTTCCTATTAATTGCAACGATGACCAAAACTATGTTTGTCAACTCTCAACAACTTTTGCTCATCATACTCTTTATATGTGAAGTCATCACTTTCCATAAGATCATTGTATGATCTTTTTATTATTTTTTCCCTCAAGATCATAGCAAGAAAGCAGAGCCCTCACCTCAAAACTACTCTTTATATAACTCAAGGATTCGATTACGTAGATAGATCTCAAAACAAAAATCAAAGCTAGATCATGCTAAAAACATTATTCTACTAGATCAAGATATAACCAAAAGGATCAAACTAAGAAAACCGATAAAGGTAAAGGCGTGATGGTGATACGATACCGCGACACCTCCCCCAATCTTGGCAGTTGCCAAGGGGAGTGCCCATACCCATGTATTTAGATCTCTTTCTTCGGAGGTGGTGATGATGGTGTTGATGATGTTGTAGGCTTGTCCTCCATCTTCCAGGGCATAAGCTCGCCATCATAGAAAGATGATTGAGTCTCTGGGATCCTCAAATCTGCAGCCAAACTCATCCTCTTAAATCTGTATTCATACTCACAGTTTTGGTTTTGCAGGTCATAGATCTGGGCTTGGAGATGCTAGATTTTCTAGATGGCCTCTCTGATGTTCCTGGCGTCCAACTTGTGGTCACGGGTAAATTCCGCGATCATGGAGTGATTGGCGTTGAGTCCGCGTTCCACCATCCCTTGGCACTTGAAGACTTCCTGCTCCATTGCCTCGAGCCTTGTCTCCATGCTTCTGGTCTTCTTTGGCCCCTTGAACATGGCGGATGTGCAGCACCCCCTCATGCATCTCGATGGTTTGAGGATGTTGCAGCACCTCCGCAAGGTAGGGGTTGATGACCTTCTAGAAAAACTTGTCCTTGGGGGCGCTTGGAAATGTCATGGTGATATAGATCTGTCAGAAAAATAGCTCGTAACAAGAACAGAGGATTTTGTCGTGGTACGGTGGTAAAAACCTTTGGGAGATTATATAATGAATTTTTACCGACCAAAAGAAGTGTTGTGCAAGAAAACAGAGTCCAGAGGGCACACGAGGTGGCCACAAGCCATAGGGGCGCGCCCCCAGGCTTGTCGCCTCCTCGTGCACTCTTCAGACTACTTTTAATTTTCCTAAATTTTTAAATATTCCAAAACAGAGTAAAATTGCGATTAGAAAAGTTTTGGTGTCGGCTTACTTACCGTATCACATACCTATTCCTTTTCGAAGTCTAAAACGTTCTAGAAACTCTCCCTTATGTACTCCTCCGGTGTTGTGGTATTAATAATATTGGTTTCAACATTTATGGGAGTACCTGAAATATAATGTTTGATTCTTTGACCTTTTACCACCTTCGGGTGAGTGCCTTTGGTATTGCTGATCTTGATGGCACCATAACGATAAACCTCCTCGATAATGTAAGGACCTTCCCATTTAGAGAGAAGTTTTCCTGCAAAAAATCTTAAACGAGAGTTGTATAGCAAGACATGGTCACCTACATTAAATTCACGCTTTTGTATCCTTTTGTCATGCCATCTTTTGACTTTTTCTTTAAACAACTTGGCATTTTCATAGGCTTGGGTTCTCCATTCATCAAGTGAGCTTATGTCAAATAACCTCTTCTCACCGGCAAGTTTGAAATCATGGTTGAGCTCTTTTATTGCCCAGTAAGCTTTATATTCTAGTTTAAGAGGTAAGTGACATGGTTTTCCGTAAACCATTTTATACGGAGACATACCCATAGGGCTTTTATAAGGAGTTCTATAAGCCCATAATGCATCGTCAAGTTTCTTGGACCAATTCTTTCTAGATCTATTAACAATCTTTTGCTAGATCAATTTAATTTCTCTATTGCTCAATTATACTTGACCACTAGACTGAGGATGATAAGGTGATGCAATTCTACAGTTGACATCATATTTAGCAAGCATTTTACGGAAAGCACCATGCATAAAGTGTGAACCACCATCAGTCATCAAATATCAAGGGACTCCAAACCTCGGAAAAATAACTTCTTTAAGCATCTTAATAGAAGTGTTATGATTAGCACTACTAGTTGGAATGGCTTCCACCCACTTAGTAACGTAATCAACAACAAAAATATGTGTATACCCATTAGAGGAAGGAAAATGTCCCATATAATCAAAGCCCCAAACATCAAATGGTTCAATAAGAAGTGAATAATTCATTGGCATATTATAGCGTCTACTAATATTGCCAATTCTCTAGCATTCATCACAAGACAAGACAAACCAGATTGTAATACCTTGTGTGCAGTTCTATCTGCCGCATTATGTCCTCCGTATGCCTTGAAGTGACACTTGCGTAGGATCTGTTCCTGTTCATGCTCAGCTACACAACATATATTAACACCATCTACTCCTTCTTTGTAAAGGTGTGGGTCATCCCAAAAGTAATGTCTTAAATCATAGAAAAACTTTTTCTTTTGCTGGTATGTGAAACTAGGTGGTATAAATTTAGCAACAATGTAATTAGCATAATCATCATACTATGGAGCATTATGAGAAGCATTTATGACAGCTAATTGTTCATCAGGAAAACTATCATCTATATGTTGTGGGTCATCAAGAACATTTTCTAACCTAGACAAGTTGTCTACAATGGGGTTCTCACCTCCCTTTCTATCAATAATATGCAAGTCAAATTCTTGTAGCAAGAGAACCCATCTAATAAGTCTAGGTTTAGCATCTTTCTTTTCCATAGGATATTTAATAGCAGCATGATCAGTGTGAACAGTGACTTTGGAATCAACAATATAAGATCTAAAGTTATCACAAGCAAAGACAACTGCTAAAAATTCGTTTTCAGTAGTAACATAATTTCTCTGGGCACTGTCTAGAGTTCTACTAGCATAATGGGTATAATTCAATTTCTTATGAACTCTTTGGAGCAGCACCAACAACATAATCACTAGCATCTCACATAATTTCGAAGGGTAGATTCCAATCAGGTGGTTGAACAATAGGTGCAGAAATCAAAGCTTTCTTGAGTATTTCAAAGGCTTCTACACAATGATCATAAAAAACAAATGGAACATCTTTTTGCAAAAGATCAGTAAGAGGCCTAGAAATTTTAGAGAAGTCTTTAATAAATCTCCTATAGAAACCAGCATGACCAAGGAAACTTCTTAGACCTTTGATATCTTTAGGACACGACATCTTCTCGATAGCATCTACTTTAGCTTTATCAACTTCAATACCTCTTTCAGAAATTTTATGCCCCAAGACAATACCTTCATTAACCATAAATTGTCACTTCTCCCAATTCAAAACAAGATTAGTTTCTTCACATCTCTGCAAAACTCAATCAAGGTTGCTTAAGCAATCATCAAAAGAAGTACCGTAAACGGATAAATCATCCATGAAAACCTCAACAATATTTTCACAGAAGTCGGAGAATATAGCAGCCATACATCTTTGAAAGGTAGCAGGTGCACTGCATAAACCAAAAGGCATACATCTATAAGAAAAAGTACCGAAAGGGCATGTAAAAGTGGTTTTTTTATCCTCTTTTGACACAGGTATTTGAGAAAAACCAGAATAACCATCTAGAAAGCAAAAAAATGTATGTTTGGATAGTCTTTCTTGCATTTGATCAAGAGTATAATGATCTTTCCTAGTAGCTTTCTTTAATTTGAAAAAATCAATTACCATCCTACAACCTGTAACAATTCTTTGTGGGATCAATTCATTCTTATCATTAGGAACAATAGTGATCCCTCCCTTCTTAGGGACACAATGAACGCAACTTACCCATCTACTATCAGCAATAGGATAAATTATACCTGCCTCTAGAAGCTTTAGTATTTCATTTCTTACCACTTCTTTCATCCTAGGATTTAACCGTCGTTGATGATCGACAACTGGTTTAGCATCAGGCTCCATATTAATTTTGTGCTGACATATAGTGGGAATAATGCCCTTAAGATCATAAAGAGTATATCCAATAGCAGCACAATGCTTCTTCAGAGTTTTCAATAATTTCTTTTCTTCATGCTCTGAAAGGTTAGCACTAATAATAACATGATATATCTTCCTTTCATCAAGAAAAACATATTTCAAAGTATCAGGTAATTGCTTAATCTCAAACACGGGATCACCCTTGGGTGGAGGAGGATCCCCAGGAATTTAAACAGGAAAGTTGTGTTTCAAAACAGGCATTTGGATAAAGAATATTTCATCTAATTCATTTCTTTCATTCATAAACATATCATTCTCATGGTCTAGCAAATATTGTTCTCAAGGATCGGTAGGAGGCACGACAATAGAAGCAAGACCAATAATTTCATCCTTACTAGGCAATTCTTTAACATGGGGTTGTCTACGAAATTTGTAGAAATTAAACTCATGAGACACATCCCCAAAACTTACACTAACAGTTTCTTTGATTGTTTTCAAGAAAGGTCTACCAAATATAATGGGACAAAAATCATCTTGTGGGGAACCAAGAACAAGAAAATCAGTAGGGTATTTTATTTTCCCACAAAAGACTTCAACATCCCTAACAATCCCAATTGGTGATATAGTATCCCTATTGGCAAGCTTAATAGTAACATCAATATCTTCAATCTCAGCAGGTGCAATATCATTAATTAATTCTTGATATAAAGTAAAAGGAATTGCACTCACACTAGCACCCACATCACATATGCCATGATAACAATGATCTCCTAATTTAACAGAAGCAACAGGCATGCCAACAATAGGTCTATGTTTATCTTGAGCATCAGGTCTAGCAATTCTAGCAGCTTCATCACAGAAGTAAATAACATGCCCATCAATATTATCAACCAAGAGATATTTAACCATAGCAATATTAGGTTCAAATTTAATTTGTTCATGGGGTGTAGGTGTTTTAGTATAACTCTTATGAACCACAGCTAAAGCTTTAGCATGATCCTTTATCCTAACAGGAAAAGGTGGTTTCTCAATGTAAGCAGTAGGAATAACAGGATCAACATTATAAGTAATAGTTTCCTCTTCAGCTCTAATAGGTTCTACTACTTTTACTTCAATGGGAGGGTGATATTTAAACTACTTCTCCTTGGGGAGATCAACATGAGTAGCAAATGATTCACAGAAAGAAGCTACTATCTCAGAGTCAAGTCCATATTTAGTGCTAAATTCACGAAAAGCATCGGCGTCCTGAAAGATTTAACACAATCAAACTTAAGGTTTATACCTAACTCATTCCCTTCATCGAGTTACCAATCTTCATAGTTGCATTTAATTCTTCCCAATAAATCCCATTTGAATTCAATAGTCTTCTTCATAAAAGAACCAGTACAAGAAGTATCGAGCATGGATTGATCATTACGAGAAAGCCGAGCATAAAAATTCTGAATAATAATTTCTCTTGAGAGATCATGATTGGGGCATGAATATAACATTGACTTAAGCCTCCCCCAAGATTGAGCAATAATTTCTCCTTCGTGAGGCCAAAAATTATATATACAATTCCGATAGCGATGAACCAGATGCATAGGATGAAACTTCTGATGAAATTCCAATTTCAGTCGGTTGTAGTTCCAACATCCAATATCATCACATAGCCTATACCATGTCAATTCCTTTCCCTTCAAAGATAAAGGTAAGAACTTCTTCGTGACATCATCCTCGGGCAAACCTGCAAGCTTAAATAATCCACAAACTTCATCTACATAGATTAGATGCATATAAGGATGTACTGTTCCATCTCCTGCATAAGGATTAGCTAGTAGTTTATCTAGCATACCTGAAGGAATTTCATAATAAATATTTTCAGTAGGTTCAGTATGCTGACGAGCAACTTCTTGCTCCACCGGTCGAGATGAAGATACCCCGAACAAGCTCCTCAAGGGATTATTTTCCATAGTGACAAGTGACAGTAAATTTCAGCAGGTAATATAAATGTTTCCTTACCAAATTCCACTCACCAAAGGCACTTCACTCCCCGGCAATGGCGCTAGAAAAGAGTCTTGATCACCCACACGTATAGGGGATCTATCTTAGTCCTTTCAATAAGTAAGAGTGTCGAACCCAACGAGGAGCAGAATGAAATGACAAACGGTTTTCAGCAAGGTATTCTCTGCAAGCACTGAAATTATCAGTAACAGATAGTTGTGTGATAAGATAATTCGTAACGGGTAACAAGTAACAAAAGTAACTAAGGTGCAGCAAGGTGGCCCAATCCTTTTTGTAGAAAAGGACAAGCCTGGGCAAACTCTTATATAAAGCAAAGCGCTCCCGAGGACACATGGGAATTGTTGTCGAGTTAGTTTTCATCATGATCATATGATTCGCGTTTGTTACTTTGATAATTTGATATGTGGGTGGACCGGTGCTTGGGTGCTGTCCTTACTTGGAAAAGCCTCGCAGTTATGATTAACTCCTCTCACAAGCATCCACAACTATGAAAGAAAAATTAAGATAGATCTAACCATAGCATGAAACATGTGGATCCAAATCAGCCCCTTACGAAGCAACGCATAAACTAGGGTTTAGGATTCTGGCACTCTAGCAACCCATAATCTACTTATTACTTCCCAATGCCTTCTCCTAGGCCCAAATCATGGTGAAGTGTCATCTAGTCGAAGTTTACATAACACCACTAGAGGAAAGACAACATACATCTCATCAAAATATCGAACGAATACCAAATTCACATGAGTACTTATAAGAAGACTTCTCCCATATCCTCAGGAACAAACATAACTACTCACAAAGCATATTCATGTTCATAATCAGAAGGGTATTAAATATCATTAAGGATCTGAACATATGATTTTCCACTGAATAAACCAACTAGCATCAACTACAAGGACTAATCAACACTACTAGCAACCCACAGGTACCAATCTGAGGTTTTGAGACAAAGATCGGGTTTGAGAGGAGATGGTGCTGGTGAAGATGTTGATGGGATTGACCCCCTCTTGATGAGAGGATCATTGGTGATGACGATGGCCTTGATTTCCCCCTTTGGGAGGGAAGTTTCCCCGGCAGAACAGCTCCGCTGGAGCCCTAGATTGCTTCTGCCCAGGTTCCGCCTCGAGATAGCGGCGCTTGATCCTGAAAGCTTCCTTATGATTTTTTTTCCAGGTCAAAACCCTCCATATAGTAGAAGATGGGCACCAGCGTCCTGCTAGGTGGCCCACAAGACATAGGGGTGTGCCGAGGAGGGTAGGGTGCGCCCCCTAGGCTTGTGGCCTCCTGGTGGGTCCCCTCTGGTATTTTCTTCCCCCGATATTTTTGATGTATTCCAAAATTATTCTCCGTAAATTTTCAGGACTTTTGGAGTTGTGCAGAATAGGTCTCTCACATTTTCTCCTTTTCGGTCCAGAATTCCAGCTGCCGGCATTCTCCCTCTTTGTGTAAAGCTTGTAATATAAGAGAGAAAAGACATAAGTATTGTACTATAATGTGTAATAACAGCCCATAATGCAATAAATATTGATATAAAACCATGATGCAAAATGGACGTATCAAAGAGCCCAAGGCCTACCAGCTTCGCGACACCCTGCTAGAAAAGGACGAGGAGGTAGAGTGCGTGTCTCGGTAGGCCACCGCTTACTGCTTGCGGGACGGCAAGATGTATCGTAGGTGTCCCAAAGATGTCTCACTGAGATGCATTTTAGGTTAGCAAGGACGCGAGCTGTTGGCCGACATCCATGGGGGAGATTCAGGCATCACTCCTCGTCACGCACTCTCGTGGGCAAGGTGTTCCATAGTGGATTTTACTGGCCTACAGCGCTCCACGACGCCACTGAGATGGTCCAATCCTACGAGGCCGGCCAATTCCACGCTAAGCAGATCCATCAGCCAGAACAGGGGCTTCAGGCAATTCCGTTCTCATGGCCCTTCGCGGTCTGGGGGCTGGACATACTGGGCCCATTCCCTCAGGCGGCCGGCGGCTACCGCTACCTCTACATCGCCATCGACAAATGCACCAAGTGGGTGGAAGTGGAGCCCGTGCGCACCATCCCTGCTGGCTTGGCCATCAAGTTCATTAAGGGCGTCGTGAGCCGTTTCGGCATTCCAAACCTTACCATCACCGACAATGGCTCCCAATTTATGAGCCATCTCTTCAGGTCATATTGCGTTAACCTTGGAACGCAGATATGCTATGCTTCGGGGGCGCATCCGGGGAGTAATGGCCAGGCCAAGCGCGCCAACGCGGATGTCCTCAGGGGCCTCAAGACCAGGAGCTTCAAAAATAAGATTGAGGCCTGCGGCAAGGGCTGGCTGGACGAGCTACCGTCCATGTTTTGGTCCATCTGCACCACCGCAATGAAGGCCACCGGCGAGACTCCCTTCTTCCTCGTCTATGGGGCCAAGGTGATCCTCCCGTATGAGCTCAAGCATGGTTCCTCGCAGGTCCTGGCATTCGGCGAGGCGCACCAGTATGCCTCACGGGAAACTGATCTTGTGCTCGGCGAGGAGACCTACCGCCGAGCCGCCCTTCGCGCCGTGAGGTACCAGCAGGCCCTACGGCACTACCACAGCCGCCACATCCACCCTCGCACTCTCGATGTTGGGGACCTCATCCTGCGGCGGACCCTCTCCAGGGAAGGCCTCCACAAGCTCTCACCCATGTGCGAAGGCCCTTTCAGGGTTTCCCACATCTCCATGTCAGGTGCCGCGTGCCTGGAGACAGAGGGCGGAGTTCCTATGCAGAACGCCTGGAACATCCGGCACCTCCGCAAGTTCTACCTGTGACACTCTCATGTAAGAATGAGTGGGGTTGTACATGCCCCGGAGTCTCCCGGTGCGCCGACCCGTGGCCTCGCGGGAGTTCCCACCCACGCCCAAGTGGAAGCCCCATGCTCCACGCTGGCGGAATGGTTGAACGACTATGCCCACGCCCAAGTGGAGGCCCCATGCTCCGCGCTGGGGGGAAGACTAGTGTAGGCACCAGACGCAGCAGCCTGTTTCGTTTTGTAACAACTTTGCAGTTTGTCTGAATAAAACTTGAAGTTTTGTGTTTGCACATAGAAAAGGGATGGGTTTTTTGCGGTGTTTCTACTCTTGAATCTTGTTTTGCAACTAGCAGTCTTTCTTTTGTGACTCCCTCGCGATCGTCGCGTGAGCGGGGGCTGGGCATGGTGCTTGCGCCTGGGTCAGTCCCAGCGGCATTAAGAACCAAGGTAGTTGGAGCCTCGAGGCCGCAGGCCTGCCCCTGTGCACACCACTTCAACAAGGCCTTGGTGTCCGAATCCTCGCGCGACGCTCTCGAGCGAGCCAGTAGGCACGCGTTCCGCCCAAGCTTCCCACCTCAGGAGCGCTCGCTTCCTGATCATGCCCGGGCGTTACGACCCGGCACACCGGAGACGACCGACCCCCACTCAGGGGCTGTGGTTAACAACATGAAATAGGGAAATAAGCATGGAGGGAAGCAAGCCAAGAGGAAAAAAATGTGATCCGGCGCATCATCTAAAGGTTCTAGCAAAATGTTCCTCATGCCATTACAAAGTTACAGTTAAGGTGCCGGCGAGCAAGGAAAGTGGGTGGTTGTCGGTGTCAAAACCAGCGGATCTCGGGTAGGGGGTCCCGAGCTGTGGATCTAGGATCAATGGGGAACAAGGAACAAAGAACACGGTGTTTACCCAGGTTCGGGCCCTCTCTAAGAGGTAAAAACCCTACGTCCTTCTTGATTGTATTTGATGTGTATGGTATGGTTAGAGAGTCGGTCTACCTCGAGATCAGGCGAGTTAAACCCTAGGTTGATGGGGTGTTGGATGTTGCTCTAGCTCTAAAAACTAAAACCCTTTGGTTTATATAGACACCGGTAGGGTTAGGGTTACATACGGTCGATTACAATGAAGGAAAGATCATGCCTAATCTTCACTTGGAGGGCCCACCACGGCAAGATCTTTTATCCGGCCACAAGTCCGGCCCATGAGCAATGGGCCAAAGGCCCGAGGACCCCTTAATCCAGGACTCACTCGGTAGCTCACGAACTGGCCTCCAACGCCGGGGATTGCCACCTGGCGTCTTTCAAATATTCGGCTTGCGAGCTGAGTTCATCACCCTTCCTGGTATCATTCGCAGCAGTGTTCTCTTGCCGAATACTATCCGGAATCCTGATTAACGTTGGAGGTTCGCCGCCTAGCGCGACCCGTGTTAATTCCGCACTCGTGCCTGACCGGTTTCAACAATCCGTAGTCCGAGGACCTCATCAGGTCACGGTGGTACCATCGGAGTTTAATGCTTACCTCGGGGCAAGGGCCAACTTTGATTATCGTGCACCTTTTTAGAAGGCGAACGGCCCAATGCTACCTTTTTTGCAGACCCGTCCTTTCAGCTTCAGGACAAAATACTTATTTATAGATCGAAAGGCGCGGGGGCGGCTGACCTATCCTCTCCTCAAAAACCAACACTGGAGAAATTTTAGGCACCATGGCCGACATCCCCGGCTCATCTTCACGCCCTCATGGTCCTCTCCCCTGTGATTGGACAAGCTACTCAGTGTCATGCCTCCGGCTGAGCAATCTGTAGATGCAAGTCTATCTTCCCGCAGTGGATCTCATTTCCGTCCGTGTCGGATTAATCTCTGTCGACGGCCAAGCACTCGACGAGAGCTCTGATAAGTCCTCCAACGTATCTATAATTTTTGATTGTTCCATGTTGTTATATTATCATTCTTGGATGTTTTACAATCATTTTATAGCAATTTTATATCATTTTTTGGGACTAACCTATTGACATAGTGCCCAGTGCTATTTTTTGCTTGTTTTTTTACTTCACAGAAAATCAATACCAAACAGGGTCCAAACGCAGCGAAACTTTTTGGAGAATTTTTCTGGACCACAAGACACAAGATGGGCCAAAGAAGTACCAGAGGGGTGCCCCGAGGAGGGCACAACCCACCTGGGCAAGCCTGGGGGCCCAGGCGTGCCCTGGTGGGTTGTGCTACCTCGGTGGCCTCCCCCATCGCCACTTTGCTCTATAAATACCGTAATATTCCAGAAACCCTAGGGGAGTCGACGAAAATCAATTCCAGCCGCCGCAAGTTCCTGAACCACCCGATCCAATCTAGACACCATCACGGAGGGGTTCATCATCCTCATTGGTGCCTCTCCAATGATGCATGAGTAGTTCATTGTAGACCTACGACCGGGTCCGTAGTTAGTAGCTAGATGGCTTCCTCTCTCTCTTGTGATTCTCAATACAATGGTCTCTTGGAGATCTATTTGATATAGCTCTTTTTGCGGTGTGTTTGTTGGGATCCGATGAACGTTGAGTACAGATCTATGTTTTTATCCACGAAAGTTATTTGAGTCTTTTGATCTCTTATATGCATGATTACTTATAGACTCGTATTTCTTCTTTGAATCTTTGGTTTAGTTAGACCAGCTAGATTGATTTTTCTTGCCATGGGAAGAGGTGCTTTGTGATGGGTTCGATCTTACGGTGCTTGATACCAGTGACAGAAGGGGAACCGACACGTATGTATCGTTGCCATTAAGGATAACAAGATGGGGTCTATTTCTACATAAATAGATCTTGTCTATATCATGTCATCGTTGTTATTGCATTACTCCATTTGTCCATGAACTTAGTACACTAGATGCATGCTGGATAGTGTTCGATGTGTGGATTAATAGTAGTAGATGCATGCAGGAGTCGGTCTACTAATCTTGGACATGATGCCTATATAATGATCATTGCCTGGATATCGTCATGATTATTTTAAGTTCTATCAATTGCCCAACAGTAATTTGTTTACCCACCATATGCTATTTTTCTCGAGAGAAGCCACTAGTGAAATCTACGGCCCCCGGGTCTCTTCTTTATTATATTTTCCTTCGAGATCTATTTTTATTTGCTTTTATTGTCAGATTTATTAATCCAAAAACACAAAAATATCTTGCTGCAACTTTTGTTTATTTATTTTATCTCGCGTTCCCGTGAGATCTATTTATCCAATGTACTACAATTTTACCTATCTTTTTACCCATGAGGGATTGACAACCCCTCTCTTATGTCGGGTTGCAAGTATTTGTTCTTTGTTTGTAGGAGCTATTTACATGGTGTTGCGTGATTCTCCTACTGGTTTAATGACCTTGGTCTCATCACTGAGGGAAATACCTACCGTAGTTGTGCTGCGTCATCCCTTCCTCTTTGCGGAAATACCGACGTAGTTCAAGCCGCATCAAGCTCCCCAGCTCCAAGCAAGGAAGCGAGGGTATGTTTCATGCCCTTCCTTCTACGAGGCCTAGGATTTCCCATTGACCCTTTCCTGTGGGGTTTATCAGAGTTCTACGGGATCTAGCTCCACAACCTCACCCTAGGATCCATACTGCATATTTCTGGCTTCGTGGCACTTTGCGAGATATTCTTGAGTTGCGAGGCCCATTTTGATTTCTGGAGAAAATATTTCTTCCTCGTACGACATACCCGGAGAGGGTCCATATTTAGAGTAGGTGGAGCCGAAGTGTGGCGCATAGCTGGGACAGGGTATCCCGTTGGGACCCCGAAGAAGGATCCCGAAGAGTGGACTTCGGAATGGTTCTATATTGAGGACGTCCCACTATCTGGACTAGTCCGGAGGGGGTTACCTGAATATTCAGCCACCCCATTGAAGAAGCGGTTCAACTGGAGGCCTAAGAGCCCTTCCCAAGGAGATAGCGAGGAGGTGCGCCTTCTGGCCACAAAGGTTTGGCTGTTGGCCCATAGTAAACTAACTACGGTCGACGTAATGGTCGTCGCCATAACTCGGTGCGTACAACCTCTTCAACAGAGGATGCATCCTTTGTGGTGCTACAATGGCACCAATGATGCCACCCATTACAAGCGACAAGGGGCGGATAATCAGGCGGCCCTAGCCAGAATACTAGCCGATCTCTTCAAAGGAGAGGAAGAAGATTTTGCACGATCGGGAACCCGAGAGGGTTATTTCGGCTACAATCTGGCAGAATGGGTAAGCTTTATCCCTTCGTAGTATGATATGAGATTATGTCCGAACAATGACTCGGTGTATTTCTTCCTTAAACAGAGTTGGAGGCGTCAGATCGAATCCGTCAACTGCCCCTCTCCTCAACCGGAGAATCATTCCCGCGAGGATGACCCAGGGTATCACGATGATCCGGAGATATCGATTAATTTTGAAGACGGGGTCTTTTACCAGGAAAGTTGACGGCACCAAGGTCGCCCTGACGGCCCGATCACCCCGGGGTCCTTCTTTCCTCCACATTAAGTAACCAGAGGATCTCCCCCACTAGGCGCTTGCCTCGCGTCGTCCCAATTGTGCCGACTTCTACTCCCAAGGCCGTCGCACTTCACGCCTATCGACGGAAGGGGCACGGGGCATGTCAGCCTTGGCCCATAATGGGGCATCCAAGCGAAAAGCCACTGTCAGAACAGGGGCGGCCGCACCCTCGGCTCGAAGGTACTGTGTTTGGAGCTGTCGAGAGAGTCATTCTTCTTACTATTATCTTTTGACATTTGTTTGGTTTCGCAGAAGAAAAACACCGCCGGGTCAATCCGAAGATACCCCAGGTGTACTGAGGCACAATTCCAATCCCGGGTCTTTGGTGCACGCTGGGGGCCATACGGGACATGCAGTGCTAAGCGCACCTCCAGAGGATCCAGACGATGTCTCGGTTACCAATTTCGAAGTCGAGAGCGCAATGAATCATCGCCGCCGGACGGAATCCTTACGTCACGCTGCCTTCACCAACCTAGAATGGAATGCATTTAATTCGGTGGACGCGTACCTTGGAGCGGCCCGAATAGGACTTGAAGGGATCGCTAGTCTTTTTTCTGCCAAAATGCAGATGCGAGATTTGAATAGCTTAATAGCAGATCATAATCCCTAACCTAGTAACACCCAGGCCTTAATTTGGGCGGGACGACCGAGTTAAGGATCTGTATTATCTTGATATTGCAGGCTGCGAGGGAACAAGATAACAAGCTATTTGAAGACCTCGAGCTAAGCCGAACTGGAAGCGGCCAAGAAAGCCACCAGCGAAATTTCTGGTATGTGGAAAAGCTTTAGAATGCTTAAAAACTGTATAGCGTTTCCTGCGTATTGATACCATGATGTCCATGTAGCCACTGACTCCATGAGCCAATTGCGGAAGGGCCTGGAGGCGGCCAGGGAATCCCAGCGGTGTGCGGAGTGATGCGGCTTGAACTACGTCTGTATTTCCCCAAAGAGGAAGGGATGATGCAACACAACTACGGTAGGTATTTCCCTCAATGATGAGACCAAGGTTATTGAACCAGTAGGAGAACCACGCAATACTACGTGGACGGCACCTGCACATAAATAACAAATACTCGCAATCCGACGTATTAAAGGGGTTGTCAATCCCTTTCAGGTAACGGCGCCAAAAATTGGCATGTAGACGGGATAAAAATTGTGATAGATTGGATAAATAGATCTCGCGGGAACGCGAGATAAAATAAATAAATGAAAATTGCAGCAAGTTATTTTTTATTTTTGGGTTAATAGATATGAAAATAAAAGCAAATAAAAATAGATCGTGAAGGCAAATATAATAAAGAAGAGACCCGGAGGCCGTAGATTTCACTAGTGGCTTCTCTCGAGAAAAATAACATACGGTGGGTATACAAATTACTATTGGGCAATCGATAGAACTTCAAATAATCATGACGATATCCAGGCAATGATCATTATATAGGCATCACGTCCAAGATTAGTAGATCGACTCCTGCCTGCATCTACTACTATTACTCCACACATCGACCGCTATCCAGCATGGATCTAGTGTATTAAGTTCATGGAGAAACAGGGTAATGCAATAAGAATGATGACATGATGTAGACAAGATCTATTTATGTAGAAATAGACCCCATATTGTTATCCTTAGAGGCAACGATACATACGTGTCGGTTCCCCTTCTGTCACTGGGATCAAGCATCGTAAGATCGAACCCATCACAAAGCACCTCTTCTCATGGCAAGAAAAAATGATCTAGTTGGCCTAACTAAACCATAGATTCGCGGAAGAAGTACGAGGCTATAAGTAATCATGCATATAAGAGATCAAAAGACTCAAATAATTTTCATGGATAAAAATATAGATCTGATCATATACTCAAAGTTCATCGGATCCCAACAAGCACACCGCAAAAAGAGTTACATAAAATAGATCTCCAAGAGACTAGTGTATTGAGAATCAAAAGAGAGAGAGGAAGCCATCTAGCTACTAACTACAAACCCGTAGGTCTACAATGAACTACTCACGCATCATCGGAGAGGCGCCAATGAGGATGATGAACCCCTCCGTGATGGTGTCTAGATTGGATATGGTGGCTCTGGAACTAGCGGCGTCTGGGATTGATTTTCGTCGACTCCCCTAGCGTTTTTGGAATATTGGGGTATTTGTAGAGCAAACAGGCGGTGCGGGAAGCCACCGAGGTGGGCACAACCCACTTGGGCGTGCCCTGGTGGGTTGTGCTCCCCTCGGAGCTCACCTCAGGCACTTTCTTGGCCCAACAGGTGTCTTCTGGTCCAGAAAAAATCACCAAAAAGTTTCGCTGCATTTGGAGTCCCTTTGGTATTGATTTCCTGTGAAGTAAAAAACAAGCAAAAAATAGCAACTGGCACTGGGCACGATGTCAATAGGTTAGTCCCAAAAAATGATATAAAGTTTCTATAAAATGATTCTAAAACATCCAAGAATGATAATTAACAGCATGGAACAATAAAAAATTATAGATACGTTGGAGACGTATCAGCATCCCCAAGCTTAATTCCTGCTCGTCCTCAAGTAGGTAAATTATAAAAACAGAATTTTTGATGTGGAATGCTACCTAACATGTTCATCACACATTCTTTTCTTTGTAGTATGGACATTTGGACTTTTATATGGTTCAAAGCAATAGCCTAGTTTTGACATGAGGATTTCAAGACTCAAGCATATCAACAAGCAACCGTGTCTTTCAAAATATCAACACTAAAGCAAGTTATCCCTAGCCCATTGTGCCCAATCATTGATCCATTTATGAAACACACTTGCATATTAGCTATACCCAATGCTCAAGTATGATCATAGTACCCCTTAGTTGGTGCTTTATAAGAGAAGATGGAGACTCAAATAAAAATAAAAATTGCATAAAGTAAATAGAAATGCCCTTCATGGAGGGAAGTAGGGGTAGGTAGAGGTGCCAGAGCTCAAAGCGAAAAAAATAGAGATAAAAACATTTTGGGAGGCATGCTTTTCCTGTCAACGAAAACGATTGAGTAGTTCCCAATACTTTCCATGCTAGATATATCATAGGCGGTTCCCAAACAGAAAATAAAGTTTATTCCTTTTTCAACCATACTTTCACTTTCCTTGGTTAACCGTATCCATGGGTGCCTTCCATACCAACACTTTCCAAGGAATTTCTTATTTGACAACATAAAGTAAATTCATTTTTCATTTCGGGACTGGGCATCCCTAATACCTTTGCCGTACTCTCGTGCAATCACAAGTGAATAAACACTCATCGTGAGAATAACACATCTAGCATGGAAATATATCGACCACCCCCTAATGTTTCATGAGCGGCACGAGCACACAAAAGAGAAATTTATTTTGAAAATTAGAGATGGCACATACAAATTTTCTTAGAATGACAAAAGAATAGCGCATATAGGTACGTATGGTGGACTCATGTGGCAAAAACTGGTTTAAAGGATTTTGGATGCACAAGTAGTGATCATAATTAGTACAAATTAAGGCTAGCAAAAGATTGAGAAGCATCCAACCAAGAAACGAAAAATCTCATAAGCGAGCATTAAGCATAACTAACACCGAATAATGCACCACAAGTAGGATGTAATTTCATTGCATAACTATTGACTTTCGTGCTTGCATAGGGAATCACAAACCTTAACACCAATATTCTTACTAAAGCATAATTACTCATCAACATGACTCACATATCATTGTCATCATATCTCAAAACTATTACAAAGAATCAAGTTTATTTTGTCCAATGATCTTTATGAAAATTTATATTATATCCTCCTTGGATATCTATCACTTTGAGATTAATTTCATATGTTGCTTTTAATAAGCTCAAACAAATATCAGTGAAGAACATGAGCATCATATTTATTTCTCTCAAATTAATCTAAGTGAAGCATGAGAGAATTTATTCAAAGATAACAAAGCACACCGTGCTCAAAAAGATATAAGTGAAGCACTAGAGCAATTCCAAGGCTCTAAAAATTTAAGTGAAGCATAGGAGCAAGCATAGCATAATTTGGCTCTCCAAAATAGGTGTGTCCAGCAAGGATTCATGACACCAAATAAAAAGCAAAACAAGCAAAGGCACATATCATACAAGACGCTCCAAGCAAAACTCATGATATGTGACAAATAAAAATAAAGCTCCAAGTAAAATACCGATGGTTGTTAGAAGAAAGAGGGGATGCCACTCGGGCATCCCCAAGCTTAGTTGCTTGCTTCTCTTTAGATAATAGCTAGGGATGCCATGGATATCCCCAAGCTTAGGCTCTTCTTACTCCTTATTCCTTCATCCATCGTAATATCACCCAAAACTTGAAAACTTCAATGACACAAAACTCAACAAAACCTTCGTGAGATCCATTAGTACAAGAAAGCAAATCACAACTATAAGTATTGTTGAAAACCCATTCATATTTTATTTTTGCATTATATCTACTATATCCAACTTTTCTATGACAAAAAATCTTCAAAAGAAACCATAGAATCATCAAAACAAGCACACAACGCAAAGAAGAATCTGTCAAAAACAGAACCGTCTGTAGCAATCTGAATATTTCTAATACTTCTGTAACTGCAAAAATTCTGAAAAATTAGGACATTGTGAGCAATTTGTATATCAATCTTTTGTAAAAAAAATCAGAATTTTCGTCGCTTCTGTGATTTTTAAAAGTTATTTTTCTGGACGCAAAAGTTTCTTTTTTTAACAAGATCAAAGCAACTATCACCCAACATGATACCAAAGGCTTTGCTTGGCACAAACACTAACTAAAACACAAAAAACACAATCATAATAGTAGCATAATTGTGCAAACACACAATAACAGAAATAAAAAGACAAAAATAAATTTTATTCATTGGGTTGCCTCCCAACAAGCGCTATCGTTTTACGCCCCTACCTAGGCATAATGCAAAGAATCTAAGTATTGTCATCTTTGTTTCTAAATCCATACGATGCCCTCATGATTGATTCATATGGTGGCTTAATTATAGTTCTAGGGAAGTGTTCCATACCCATCCTTAGTGTAAATTGAAATTTAATATTGCCTTCTTTCATATCAATCACGGCTCCAATAGTATGTAAAAACGGCCTACCAAGAATAATTGGACAAGAAGGATTGCAATCAATATCAAGAACAATAAAATCTATGGGGACATAATTCCTATTTGCAAGAATAAGAACATCATTAATTCTTCCCATAGGCTTTTTAATAGTAGAATCCGCCAAGTGCAAATTTAGAGAACACTCTTCAATATAGGTAAGACCAACCACGTCACATCAAGATTTCGGAATTGTAGAAACACTAGCACCCAAGTCACATAAAGCAAAACACTCATAATTTTTGATCTTGACTTTGATAGTAGGTTCCCATTCATCATGTAATATTCTAGGAACTGAAATTTGTAATTCCAACTTTTCTTCTAAAGCTTTCATCATAGCATCAACAATATGTTTAGTAAAAGCTTTATTTTGTTCATAAGCATGGGGTGAATTTATCATGGATTGCAACAAAGAAATACAATCAATCAAAGAGAAACTATCATAATTAAAGTCTTTGTAATCCAAAAGAGTGGGCACATCACTAGTTAAAGTTTTGACCTCTTCAAACCCACTTTTATCAATTTTCTCAACAAGATTTTCACCCTCCGAATTATCAGGATGCCTTCTAGACAAAGTTGACTGTTCTTCAGTCCCTTTATTATAAATGTTAGTTTTACTAAATAAAGAATCAATAGAAGAAACACCAATCATTTTAAGATTTTCATCACTTTTATGAAAGCAATCACTAGAAACGCTTTTTCTAAAAATTCTCTTCTAGCTCTTAGCATAGTAGTTCTTTTCTTACTTTCATCCATAGAAACATAAAGAGCCTTAATTGATTCGTCAACCTTAGGCACACAAATTTTCATCTTGAGATTTTCTACATCATGAGAAATTCTATCAATACTTCTAGACATATCATCAATCTTATTCAACTTTTCTTCTATTGTAGCATTGAAAACATTTTTGAGTATTGATAAATTCTTTAATATTATTCTCAAGATCATAGGTGTTCCTATTATTATTATTAGAGGAATTACTAGGAAAAGGCCAAGGATTAAAATTACCTCTATAAGCATTGTTATTGAAATTATTTCGCGAGATAAAATTCACATATATGGCATCACTATTTTGCTCAATCAAAGTAGACAAAGTCACATCATTAAAATCAATAGGGGATCTTTTATTACCAACCAATTTCATAAGAGCATCAACTTTTTCACTCAAAGAATTTATTTCTTCTACCGAATCGACTTTTTTATTAGTAGGAGCTCTTTCGGTATGCCATTGCGAATAATTTGCCATAATATTATCAAGCAATTTAGTAGCTTCACCAAAGTAATATCCATAAATGTACCCCCGCGGCGGAATCTAAAAGATTTCTAGAAACAAAATTCAATCCCGCATAATTTTTTTGTATAATCATCCAAAGATTTAAACCATGAGTAGGGCAATTTCTTAGCATCAATTTCATTCTTTCCCAAGATTGCGCAACATGTTCATGCTCAAGTTGCTTAAAATTCATGATTTGCGTCCTAAGGGAAATAATTTATGCGGGCGGAAAATACTTAGTAATAAAAGCATCCTTGCACTTATCCCAAGAATCGATACTATTGTGAGGCAAAGAAAAAAACCAAATTTTTGCACGATCTCGCAAAGAAAACGGAAATAATTTCAACTTCACAATATCATTGTCCACATCTTTTGCATATCGCATAATTAAACGAATGTGTTAAGATGGGACACGACATCCTCATTAGGAGTACCGGAAAATTGATCTTTCATAACAAGATTCCGTAAAGCGACATTAATATCACAAGACTCCACACTAGTGGTGGGAGGAGCAATCGGAGTGCTAATAAAATCATAGTTGTTGGTATTGGAGAAATCACACAACTTGGTGTTCTCTTTAGTCATCATGACTACGCAACAAGATTGCACTCAAAACCAGATCTGACGAGAAAACGGCGAACGAAAAAGAGGGCGAATAAAACGGCAAATTTTGGTGAAGGGCGGGAGAGGAAAACGAGAGGAAAATGGCAAATAATGTAAATTGCGAGGAGATGAGATTTGTGATTAGGAACCTGGTAGATGTTAATGATGTCTCCCTGACAACGGTGCCAGAAATTCCTTTTGATGTGGCTTGAACTACATTGGTATTTCCCCAAAGAGTAAGGGATGATGCAGCCCAGCTACGGTAGGTATTTCCCTCAGTGATGAGATCAAGGTTATCGAACCAGTAGGAGAACCACGCAACACTACGTGAACGGCACCTACACACAAATAAAAAATACTCGCAACCCGACGTATTAAAGGGGTTGTCAATCCCATTCGGGTAACGGCACCAGAAACTGGCAAGTAGACGGGATAAAAATTGTGATAGATTGGATAAATAGATATCGCAGGAATGCGAGATAAAATAAATAAACAAAAATTGCAGCAACGTATTTTTGTATTTTTGGATTAATAGATCTGAAAATAAAAGCAAATAAAAAATAGATCGCGAAGGCAAATATAATAAAGAAGAGACCCCGGGGCAGTAGATTTCACTAGTGGCTTCTCTCGAGAAAAATAGCATATGGTGGGTAAACAAATTACTATTGGGCAATTGATAGAACTTCAAATAATCATGACGATATCCAGGCAATGATCATCATATAGGCATCATGTCCAAGATTAGTAGACCGACTCCTGCCTGCATCTACTACTATTACTCCACACCTCGACCGCTATCCAGCATGCATCTAGTGTATTAAGTTCATGGAGAAACGGAGTAATGCAATAAGAACGATGACATGATGTAGAAAAGATCTATTTATGTAGAAATAGAGCCCATCTTGTTATCCTTAATAGCAATGATACATACGTGTCGGTTCCCCTTCTGTCACTGGGATCAAGCACCGTAAGATCAAACCCATCACAAAGCACCTCTTCCCATGGCAAGAAAAATTGATGTAGTTGGCCTAACTAAACCAAAGATTCAAAGAATAAATACGAGGCTATAAGTAATCATGCATATAAGTGATCAAAAGACTCAAATAACTTTCATCGATAAAAACATAGATCTGATCATAAACTCAAAGTTCATCGGATCCCAACAATTAAACACTCCGCAAAAAGAGTTACATCAAATAGATCTCCAAGAGACCATTGTATTGAGAATCAAAAGAGAGTGAGAGAGAGGGAGAGAGAGAGAGAGAGGAAGCCATGTAGCTACTAACTACGGACCCGTAGGTCCACAATGAACTACTCACGCATCATTAGAGAGGCACCAATGAGGATGATGAACCCCTCCATGATGGTGTGTAGATTGGATCTGGTGGTTCTGGAACTTGCGGCGTCTAGAATTGATTTTTCGACTCCCCTAGGGTTTCTGAAATATTGGGGTATTTATAGTGCAAAGAGGCGGTACGGGAGGACACCAAGGTGGGCACAACCCACCTGGGCGCGCCTGGGCCCCCAGGTGTTCCCTGGTGGGTTGTGCTCCCCTCGGAGCTCACCTTAGGTACTTTCTTGGCCCAACAGGTGTCTTCTGGTCCAGAAAAAATCACCAAAAAGTTTTGCTGCATTTGGACTCTGTTTGGTATTGATTTCCTGCGAAGTAAACAACAAGCAAAAAACAGCAACTGGCACTGGGCACTATGTCAATAGGTTAGTCCACAAAAATTATATAAAGTTGCTATAAAATGATTGTAAAACATCCAAGAATGATAATATAACAGCATGGAACAATCAAAAATTATAGATACATTGGAGACGTATCACAGAGTCGCGGCATGAGGCTAGCAAAGAGTACTGACACGAAGTTAGGAGGAGAAGAATGAGCTCAAGGCAGAAAATCAGCGGAAAGCCAAAGAAATCGAGAGTTTAAAATCTCAGTTGGCGAAATCCCTAGAGGAGAATCAGAAGCTAAAAGGTGGCATATTTGGTAAGTCACAAATTTAATCTTACATGTTTGTGGATGATCACCATATTTTGACAAAAACATGCCGCCCCTATTTGCTAGGTCTCCTGGCATGACGGCCGGAAGAGGAGGCCGGTTCCTTTACTAGGAATCTTTTGAAGGAACTGACCGAAACGCACGAGAGAGCCCGGAAGGCCATGAAAAGCATGGTTAGGGCATTATGGTCGCTGGAAGTACTGCCAGAGAGCATGGCTGAGCTAGCTAGCCACTTTAAAGGAGCGAGGCGGCGCTTTGAATTATGGAAGAAATCGGCCTGCCGGGAAGGAGCGTGCGAGGCCTGGGCAATGGTGAAGTCCGAGTTTACCAAACTCGAACCTAAACATATGGCTCGAGTTGGACCCGTGGGGCCGGATGGGCAGGAAATACCTCTTAGCTTAGTATATGAACAGGTAATTCCTGTGATGACCCACAAATATAGGGGATCAATTGTAGCTCTTTTCGATAAGTAAGAGTGTCAAACCCAACGAGGAGCAGAAGGAAATGACAAGTAGTTTTCAGTAAGGTAGTGTCTGCAAGTGCTGAAATTATAAGTAGCGGAGTAGTTTGATAGGAAGATAATTTGTAACGAGCAAGTAACAATAGTAGTAAAAAAAGTGCAGCAAGGTAGCCCAATCCTTTTGAGGCAAAGGACAGGCCAAAATGGTCTCTTATGATAAGCACATCGTTCTTGAGGGTACATGGGAATTTCATCTAGTCACTTTCATCATGTTGGTTCGATTTGTGTTCGCTACTTTGATAATTTGATATGTGGGTGGACGAGTGCTTAGCTGCTGTTCTTACTTGAACAAACCTCCTACTTATGATTAACCCTCCCGCAAGCATCTGCAACTACGAGAAAAGTATTAAGAATAAATTCTAACCATAGCATTAAACTTTTGGATCCAATCGGTCCCTTACGGAATAGCGCATAAACTTGGGTTTAAGCTTATGTCACTCTCGCAACCCATCATCTAACTGCTACTCCACAATGCATTCCCTTAGGCCCAAATATGGTGAAGTGTCATGTAGTCGACGTTCACATGACACCACTAAGGGAATCATAACATACATACTATCAAAATATCAAACACATATCAAGTTCACATGATTACTTGCAACATGATTTCTCCCTTGACCTCAAGAACAAAAGTAACTACTCACAAATGATAAACATGCTCATAGGAGTATTAAATAGCATATTGGATCTGAACATATAATCTTCCACCAAATAAACCATATAGTGATCAACTACAAGATGTAATCAACAATAGTAGTCACCCACAAGCACCAATATATAGTTACGGTAACAAGATTGAACACAAGAGATGAACTAGGGTTGAGATGAGATGGTGCTGTTGAAGATGTTGATGGAGATTGCCCTCCCCAAGATGGGAGAGTTGTTGGTGATTATGAGGATGATGATTTCCCCCTCCGGGAGGGAAGTTCCCCCGGCGGAATCGCTCCGCCGGAGGGCAAAAGTGCTCCTGCCCAAGTTCTGCCTCGAGGCGGTGGCGCTTCGTCCCGAAAGTCCTCTCCTTATTGTTTCTAGGTCAAAATGACTATATACCAGAAGATGGGCACCGGAGGTGGGCCTAGGTGAGCACAACCCACCAGGGCGCGCCTGGGCTCCCTAGCCCGCCCAGGTGGGTTGTGCCCACCTCGTGGGCCCCCTTCGGTAGTTATTTGCTCCAATAATTCTTAAATATTCCATAAAAAATCTTCGTGAAGTTTCAGCTTGTTCGGAGTTGTGCAGAATAGGTAGCCTGACGTAGCTTTTCCAGGTCCAGATTTCCAGCTGCTGGAATTCTCCCTCTTGGTGTGTACCTTGCAAATTATGAGAGAAAAGGCATTAGAATTACTCCAAAAGGCATTATTATGGATAAAAACATTATGAATAATAGTAAGAGAACATGATGCAAAATGGACGTATAAACTCCCCCAAGCTTAGACCTCGCTTGTCCTCAAGCAAAAACCGAAATCGAAAAACATGTCCACATGCTTTGAGAGAGAGGTGTCGATAAAAATAAAATACGGACATAGAAGCATCATGTTGATTATTATAACAGCAACAAAATTAAACATAGGACTTTTATCATAGAACCTTTATCATATACTTCTCATGAGTAAGTAATAGTTCATCACACAATCGAAGTATAAAGAAAAAAATCTATTAGAAACCAACAAACTATGTCTCAGTCAACTTTGCAACTACAGTTCATCATCTTTTCAGGAAGGGTCACGTATCGGAGCCTTTAGGCAAGTTCACATACTCAACCATCATATAGTCTTCTATGATTGCTAACACTCAGCACGTACACATGAGCAAAACATTTCAACCGGACACATAGAAAGATAGGGGCTTATAGTTTCGCCTCCCAACATATTCACCTCAAGGGTGATGTCAACAATAATAACTCATGCTATCTATATTCAACTGGACATATGTGCTTAGATCTTTCCTCACCACATGATGCTTGCCAAAGGAGAAAAACAAAAAGGAATAGAAGAAAACTTTGACTCTTTGCATAAAATTAAATACATAAAAGTAAAAGATAAGCCCTTTGCAGAGGGAAGCAGAGGTTGCCATGCGCTTATTTGTTTGTATGGTCAACCCCTTAATGCAAAAGAACGTCACGTTGCATTGCCCCTTGTGATAGCAACCTTTATTATGTAGTCTGTTTCTTTTATTCTTCACCATCACAAGTTCGTGCAAAGCTCAATTTTCTCTTAAACTAAATGATCTCACACTTTTAGAAGCAAATTTTTATTGCCTTTTTGCACCGATGACAACTTGAGGGATCTTGCTCAATTCCTAGGTAGGTATGGTGGACTCTCGAAAATAAGATTTGGGTTTAAGGGTTTTTGGATGCACAAGTAGTATCTCTACTTAGTGCGGAATTTTTGGCTAGCAAAGATAGGCGGCAAGCACCACATGTTGAAGGATCTATGACAATATGACTTCTATGTGAATATAAACAAACATATACCATTAGGTTGTCTTCCTTGTCCAAGGTCAACAGTTTTGGCATATAATATTTTGATGAGAGCTCACAATCACAAAAGTTTTCTAGGATAATATATTTATATGTGAATCTTCTCTTCCCTTATTAATTCTTTCATGAGTTGCATCATTGACTAATGCTATGTTTTTCAATCTGTAATAAAATTTTCTACTTATACTTTTCCTTATGTGGTGCCATCACCTACCATAGGATTAGTATATAATCCTACTGATTTATTTCTTTCCTTTTCTTTATTTCCTTTCTCTTTTTCCTTCTTTATTCGCAACATGAAAGTAAAGAAAGCAAAAACTCAAACTAAACTTTATTATATAACTTGCACACCATTACAAGGATAGATCACTAAGCAAACTCTCAAGGAAGAAATGATCGAACTAAACTTTTATTCATCTAATGGAAAAGATCGAACTAAATAAGTAAAGGCAAAAAGATAGTGGGATGATACGATACTGGGGCACCTCCCCCAAGCTTGGCGGAAGTCAAGGGGAGTGCCCATACCCGATACTCAGTTCTCTTTTGGTGGTGAAGAAGATGATGGTGGTGATGAACAAGAGATCTTGTCCTCGGATTTCCATGGCAGTGGTCCACCATCATAAGAGGAGGAGTGAGTCTCAAGGGTCCTGCAATTAGCAGCCAAACTCATACCTTTAAACCTCGCCTCATATTCAAAGACTTGGTTTTGAAGATCATAGATCTGGCTTTGGAGAAAGTTGATTTGCTCGTTGAGGGTGAAGACGATGTCCTTCATGGGCTTGCCATCCACCTTGAGATCACGGGAAAGGTCCATGATCATAAGGTGATTGGCGTTTAGTCCACGCTCCACCATCTCCTTGCATCAGAAGATGTCTTGCTCCACAGCTTCAAGCCTAGCCTCCACGGTTCCTGTCCCTTTGGGACATGGCACATCACGGAGGTGAAGAACCCCCTCGTGCATCTGGATGACCTGAGGGTGCTGCACCACCTCCCGCAGATATGGATTGATGACGTTCTTGAAGAAATTGTCCTTGGAGGAGCTTATAGAGGCCATGGTAGATGGGATCTGACAAAAAACAACAAGGAGAAAGAGAACAGAGGATTTCTTTGCGATACGTTGACTAACAGGTCCGGGAAGTTGTCGGGGGAAACGACACCTACGGGATCACAAGGAATCCCTTTTGCTATGGTTAGCGGGCGCGGGGCCGTGGAAAGAGCGAGATTGAGAGGTCAACGCAGGGGAATTATCCAGGTTCGGGCCGCAAGTGATGCGTAATACCCTTGCTGGTTTATGTTTATCTGGTGTTCTTGGACTAGCTACAAGGCGTGTAGGGTCCAAAAAGTCCGAATCCTTCCTCAGTACACCGCGGGCCTCCTTTTATAGTCAAAAGGGGCTGCCACAGTGACACACAGGAGGTGGGAAGTTGTATAGTAGTCGAGTCTATCTCCTGGCACCGTAGGACAAACACATTTAGTGCGCTACCGACGTGCCCTTCTTGCTTTATCCGGGACGGCAAGGAAGCTTGTCCCAGCTGTCGCTGCCTCGCCTGGCTTCGACGCCTGTCCGAGCTGACGAGGCGTGTAGTGCCATGCTGGCTGGCTGGCTGCTCAGTTGGCGCGGTGGCAGAGTCTTCACGAAGATTTTCATGCCACCACGCAGGTGCTTGCTGAGTTGGCCTAGAGGCCGCACGTTGCCATGCAGGTGCTCGCCTAGTTGGTGGGCTGGCAGCTGCATGGGAACGGCGGTGGAGTCTTGGCTGGTGTGGGCCTGGCTGCGGCCCCGCGGATGTCTTCGGCAAGGGTCTTCCCGCAACGTCATGGGCATCCCCGGCATGGGTCTTGCCGGGGGGTCTCATGGGTATCCTCGGCAAGGATCTCGCCGAGGTTCTCCATCTTCTGATTCCCATCTAGTCTTGCATGTTCCTGGTCTTCACAAAGATCTGCATGCCACCACTGAGGCGCCTCCCGAGCTTTGGTTCCAATGTAGTTGAGGACATCGTAACTCTCAGGCTCAAGGGTGGCAGCCCTGCTGGCCTTGGGCAAGTTGCTCCGGCAAGGTTCTTGCCGGTGCTGTGGAGGCCGGCCCCGCAAGGGCCTCGCCGGGGGAGTCCACCTCGCCCTTCTGCTCTTTGTGTTTCTGGCTTGGCGTTGCTCTGGTCGTCTTGTGCCTTTGCTTCCTCTGCCCCGCCAAGCGTGGCCAGGGGCGTGGGGCGGCCACTTCCCGCGCACAAGTAAAGGGGTAAAAAGGGACCCCTACTTTTGTACACCAACAGGAGCCCCCGGACCTGGGCCACATATAAGTGCGGAGGGTTATTGGGCCAGGCCCAGAACGATGGGCGGGCGCGCACGCGGCGGAGTTTCTTACCGCAGTAACTCCCTCGCTCATTGCGCTTCCCCGCGGCCCGTGTTGAATCCGTGACGTGGGGGTCACGCGCGTGACGTGGGGGTCATGTGTGGGGTGGTTGCTGCCCTCATGCGTCACATCGTAGTAAAGAGGCGTCTCGCTCCTTCCCCATAAAAAGAGGAAAATGCAGGGGCGCGACTCATTTACTAAGTGGACTTGTGTCATGGCCTTCAAGGCGCCCGTGCCCCACGATCACGGGGTGGAAAACAGTCGCCTCACTTGTCTCCTCGATTTTGGCTTGCTCGCCACGTGTGCCCCATGCCTCGAAGATGGCAAGCGGTGGACGCAGGGGGGGCACGGGCCTTAAATGGCGAAGCGGGAAACCGGGTCGTCGCTGATTGGAGCAGCGGGTCGGTCTCGATTCCCTGCGCCCCTAGCGGCCGGATTGGTTAAGTGGGGCGGCCGAGCCCCCGTCCCCGCCCCTTTATAAGAAGGGGAGGGGGAGCGCACCCCTCAATCCTTCATCATTCATCTCCTTCCACCTTGGCTCCTTCTTTCCTTCTGTTATGGCGAGAGGGCGCGCCGGCACTCCGATGGCGGCGACGAGGGTCTCTGCTCGACAGCGCACCCCTCCTTCCCAAGAGCTTGTGGCGGCGGAGTCGGACGTGAGAGGAAGGGGGAGGGGCGAGGCCGAGGCCGCCGTGGCACTCGGGGAAGAGGAGGACGGGGCTGCACACCGGCCTCGCCTCCGCCAGCGCTCCCTCCCCGAATGGAAGGCCACGTCGGAGACCAGCCCCGTGAGTTTGTCATCAGGCTCCACTGGCCAGTGCGCTGTCGTCTTCGTCTCCCTACTCCGTTCGCTCGGGAGATGGAGCTCGACCCGCCACATGCTCCGAGGCTGCATATGAGGGGCTGCGGGAGCATGCGAGTCGGCGTCAACTTCCCCGCCCCTCACGTCATGTATCTTCGTCGCGGATGGAAGACCTTTGCTCGTGCCCACAGCCTGTCGGAGGGGCTCGTTATCCACTTTAAATTAATGGAGAATGGCCTACTCTCCATCAAGGTCTTTGGGCACTTGGGAACTCACCTAAGGTGTTGCGTGGAGAGCTCCTCCAATGATGAAGACTCCTCCTGCGACGACGAGGGCGTCAAGCGGGAGGACGCCGACTCCAACACCGACTGACCGCGCTGCCCTCCTCCCTTGGCCACGCGCCCTGCCGAGGGTCTCCCTCGTCAAGCTCTCCATCGCGCATTCCCCGTCGCCTCCTTTTTGCCTTAACCTACCGCACTGGGAGGAAAGGGACAAGAACGGGGAACACGGGGCACTTATCTTTTTTAGTTTTTAAGCCCGCGGGCACTTGTTAGATTTAAACCTTGTAATCCCATTGTTCATGTTTACATTCCATACGAACTGTACCCGTTTGGAACGTATTAATGAAAAAGGGTGCTTGTCGGGTTCTTTGTGCGTGAGCGAGGCCCATGCCAAGGAATGAATCCTTATTATTTTTAAGACCATACCCACGCTCTTGGCGGAGGCAGGGGCGAAGTAGGGTTAGGCCCTTTGTTTGCTTCCTTGTCACCGCAACTACAAACAAGTTCCGGCCCAGGGAATAGTTCTTGGGCACAGGAAAGGGGGAGCACAGTGGCCCAGGAATAAACGAGGCTTCATATGTCTCAATTCCATACGGAAGTGCATAACAGGGGATAAAGGACTTATCTGAATTTGCAGCCCCTGGCACCCTTGGCTTACCGTGGTCGGGTGCTTGAATCTACATCACCCGGCAATGGCTTGCCGGGGTCGGGGCTGTCGATCCGTCTCCCTGCTCTTAAATGGCTTAGCAAAAACGCCTGTGCAGCCTGTGAACCAAAGACAAGACTGGAAAGGACGGAAAGAGACACACCCGACCTCTATGCTAGGGGTTAGTTGCCGCCGGGCACTATCAACCCTACCAGGGAGAGACTTAACCTAGCATGCATGCTAAAACTTAGGGCGCCAGCGCTTCATTTATTTATGCTGAGGGTCTGCGCCTAGCTCTGTACAAAGGGTTACATGCCTTGTCGGCAAGGCTCGTACAAAAGGTGGTTTGCCGGGAGGCCCGGCAACCGCGTCATCTTGCCGCAACTGCTCTTGCTCAAGCTCGGCATAAGCGAGCACTCGAGGTGACCCGCATGTGAGTTTCATGGGGAGAACTGCTTCTGCTCCATATACCAGGGCAAAGGGTGTCTGGCCGGTGGCTCGATTTGGCGTCGTTCTGATCGACCAAAGAACAGTCGACAACTCATCAATCCAGTGCCTTCCACACTTGTGCAGCCTCTCAAAAGTCTTTGTCCTCAGGCCTCGCAGTACTTCAGCATTTGCCCGCTTTGCCTGGCCATTGCTCCGTGGGTGTGCCACTGAAGCGAAACAGACCTTGCTACTGAGGTCCTGGATGTATTGCATGAAGGTGCGGCTTGTGAACTGCGTGCCGTTGTCGGTGATGACCCTGTTCGGCACACCAAAACAGCAAACTAGCCCCTTGAAGAACTTGACGGCTGACTGTGCTGTCACCTTCCTCACTGCCTCCACTTCGGACCACTTTGCGAACTTGTCGATTGGGACGTAAAAGTACTCAAAGCCCCCGACAGTATGGGGGAAGGGGCCAAGTATGTCGAGCCCCCAGACCGAAAATGGCCAGGAGAGAGGGATTGTTTGAAGGGCTTGAGCTGGTTGATGAAGCTTCTTTGAATTGAACTGACACGCTTCACACTTGGTTACTAGCGCAGCTGCATCTTGGAGGGCAAGGGCCCTTGACCCTATGTGGGAGCCACACATACCTCCATGTATCTCTGCCAACAGCTCTAGTCCGTCCTCTTGAGGAATGCACTTCAGTCTGACTCCGTTTGGCCTCCTTCTGTACAGGGTATCATCCACAAACTGGTACATGTTGGACCGACGGGCTACTTTCTCTGCTTCTTCCTGCTCCTTAGGGAGCTCTCCTATTTGGAGGAAACGGACGGTGGGTTGTGCCCATGCCAGAGCCTGGGGCTCGACGGCAAGGACCAAAGGCACATCTTCGGCCGCACGGGCAGCTGTGTCTACGGTCAGGGCCTGGGGCCCTGTCGGAGGTAGTTGCCCCTCGGCAAGCTTGGGGTACCCGGCAACCTCCTTGCCGGCGGCTCCTGGGAGCTCGGCGGGAAGGTACTTGCCAGGGCTTGTCTTCCTTCCCTTGTTCTGCCCTGCTGATGGCTCTATGGATGGTTGTATTAACTGAAGTACAAAGGTACCTAGTTCCACAGGCAACTTGAGGGCAGCGTGTTTTGACAGGTCGTCGGCAATGCTGTTCTCTGCTCGGGGAACATGTTCTGCCTGTAGGCCGTCGAAACGTTCTTCCAACTTCCTCACTTCATTCACGTAGGCCTCCATCAACGGGCTCTGGTTATCCTTGTTAACTTGCTTGACGACGAGCTGCGAATCAACTCTGATGATGAGCTTCTTCATTCCGAGGTCTGCCGCGATCCTGAGACCGGCAAGCAACCCCTCGTACTCCGCCATATTGTTCGTTGATTTTTCCTGGGGAAAGTGCATTTGGATTACATACTTGAGGTGCTCTCCGGTGGGTGCGACGAGGTGCACGCCAGCACCAGCACCTTGGAGTGAGAAAGCTCCGTCAAAGTACATAATCCACTCACTGCTCGTCTCCTTGCCGGGAAGGGTGGTCTCTTGAATCTCCTCGTCGGACGTTGCGGTCCACTCTGCTATGAACTCTGCCAAAGCTCGGCTCTTGATTGTTGAAGTACTTTCAAACCTGAGGCCAAAGCTCGACAGCTCCAGTGCCCACTCCACAATCCTCCCTGTCGCATGTGGGTTGTGCAAAACCTGTTGCAAAGGGAGGCGGGTGACGACGGTGATCTCGTGTGCTTGGAAATAGTGGCGCAGCTTTCTCGAGGCCATGAGGAGGCCGAAAAGCAGCTTCTGCATTCCAGAATATCTTGACCTAGCTCGCTGCAAGAGGGAACTGACAAAATACACTAGGGGTTGCACCATCTTCATCTTCTGTCCCACTTCGCCCATCCGCTCAGACTCTGCCTCGCCGGGACCGGGCCTTGCCGGGGGTTTTGGTTTTTGGGCGTCAGGCTCTGCCGGGGAGGACCCCAGCTCGCCATCCAACGGCCCTACTGCAACTGCTACTTCTGCCTCAAGTTCCCTCTGCACACCAGCGCAGCACTGACCACTTGATTCATTGCTGCTAAGTACTACAGCAACGGCTCCCATGGTCTAGGCGCGACTAGTATTGGCGTGGAGGGGAGGTACCTCTTCAAATCCTGCAGTGCTGCCTCTGCCTCCAGAGTCCATTTTACCGGACCTGCCTTTTTCAAAACTTTGAAAAGGGGGAGGGCGTGCTCAGCAGATTTGGAGATGAACCTACTCAGGGCAGCAACGCAGCTGGCGAGCCTACGGACGTCTTTGACCCGTTTCGGCACCTCAATCTGCTCGATCGCCTATATCTTGTCAGGATTTGCTTCGATTCCGCGTTGAGACACAAAGAACCCGAGAAGTTTGCCGGAGGGGACACCGAACACGCACTTCTCTGGGTTGAGCTTAAGGTTCCATATTTCTATGTAGCTAGGGCTCAAAACCAATCTGGACTTCTCGGGCAAATGTTGAACTAGCGCTCTTCAACCCGAAAGGCATTAGTACAAAACAGTACGTACAACATGGGGTGATGAACGCGGTCTCCTCTTCGTCTTCCTTCATCATGAAGATCTGGTGGTATCCTGAGTAGGCATCGAGGAATGACAGCAGATCACACCCGGAAGTGGAATCTCCAATCTGGTCGATGCGTGGCAGGGGGAAAGGATCCTTTAGACAAGCTTTATTGATGTTTGTGTAGTCAATACACAGCCTCCACTTCCCATTTGCCTTACGCACCACCACCGGATTGGCCAACCACGTGGGGTGGAGTACTCCTCTTACCAGGCCTGCCACCTCCAACTTCCTGATTTCTTCAATGACGAACTCTTGTCGCTCCAAAGCTTGCTTCCTGACCTTCTGCTCGACGGGCCGCGCGTGAGGACAGACAGCAAGATGGTGCTCAATCACCTCCCTGGGAACGCCGGGGATGTTAGATGCTTGCCATGCAAATACATCGACATTCGCCCGCAGGAAGGCGACGAGCGTGCTTTCCTATTTGCTGTCGAGGTTGGAGCTCATAGTGAAAGCCCCGCCCGTGACGTCCTCCTTGATGGACAGCTTCATGGTTTCTGGTTGTGCAACCTTGGACTTCTTTCTCTTGCCGGTGGAGCTCTCTGGCACGTCCTCAACGGTAGCACAACACTCCAAAGAGGTGCGCTTGCCGGAGTGTGTGCAAGAGGTCTTACCGGCCTTCTTCCTTCCCGGGGCTTCAGCGGCAGGAGCAAGTGCCCTGGTGGCAGCTGCTGCAACTGCCTCTCGGTAGAATTGGTCTGCGCAGATGAGCGTGTCTTTCTTGTCAAAGGGGATGGTGATGATGATCAGCTGCCCCGGCATCTTCAATGTGTTGTAGGCGTAGTGTGACGCCGTCATGAACTTGGCCAGCGCTGGGCGGCCAAGGATCCCGTTGTACGGCAGGGGGATCTCGGCAACATAAAAAACGATCTTCTCTGTCCTGTAGTTCAGCTCGCCCCCGAACGTAACGGGCAGCGTGATTTTACCTTTCGGCTAACTCCTTCCCGGGTTGACCCCTGATACGTCTCCAACGTACCTATAATTTTTTATTGTTCCATGATATATTATATTATGTTCATGTTTAATGGGCTTTTTATATACTTTTATATTATTTTTGGGACTAACCTATTGACGGGAGGCCCAGCCCAAATTGCTATTTTTTTCCTATTTCAGTGTTTCGAAGGAAAGGAATATCAAACGGAGTCCAAACGGAATGAAACCTTCGGGAATGTGATTTTCGGAAAAACGTGATCCAGAGGACTTGGAGTGGACGTCAAGCAATCAACGAGGAGGCCACGAGGCAGGGGGCGCGCCTAACCCGCCTGGGCGCGCCCTCCACCCTCGTGGGCCCCTCGTAGCTCCACCGACCTACTTCTTCCTCCTATATATACCTACGTACCCCCAAACCATCAGCAGAGGATCCAAAACCCTATTTCCACCGCCGCAACCTTCTGTACCCATGAGATCCCATCTTGGCGCCTTTTCCGGCACTCCGCCGGAGGGGGCATTGATCACGGAGGGCTTCTACATCAACACCATAGCCTCTCCCGATGATGTGTGAGTAGTTTACTTCAGACCTTCGGGTCCATAGTTATTAGCTAGATGGCTTCTTCTCTCTCTTTGGATCTCAATACAAAGTTCTCCTTGATTCTCTTGGAGATCTATTTGATGTAACTCTTCTTCTTGCGGTGTGTTTGTCAAGATCCGATGAATTGTGGGTTTATGATCAAGATTATCTATGAACAATATTTGAAGCTTCTCTGAATTCTTTTATGTATGATTGGTTATCTTTGCAAGTCTCTTCGAATTATCAGTTTGGTTTGGCCTACTAGATTGATCTTTCTTGCAATGGGAGAAGTGCTTAGCTTTGGGTTCAATCTTGAGGTGCTCGATCCCAGTGACAGTAGGGGAAACGACATGTATTGTATTGTTGCCATCGAGGATAAAAAGATGGGGTTTATATCATATTGCATGAGTTTATCCCTCTACATCATGTCATCTTGCTTAAAGCGTTACTCTGTTCTTATGAACTTAATACTATAGATGCATGCTGGATAGCGGTCGATGTGTGGAGTAATAGTAGTAGATGCAGCCAGGAGTCGGTCTACTTGTCACGGACGTGATGCCTATATACATGATCATACCTAGATATTCTCATAACTATGCTCAATTCTGTCAATTGCTCAACCTTTACTGCATCACCCTTTCCTCTTCAAGGGAAAACCAACGCATTGCTCAAGAGGTAGCAACCCCTTGGAACGTGCCCGTCTCCTCGAGATCTCCATCAGGAATCTGCAGCTTCTTGATCACAGCGGGCGAGATCAAATTCAGACCGGCCCCACCGTCAACCAGCACTTTGGTCACCTTGAGGTTGCGTATTGTTGGTGAAACCAACAACGGCAAACACCCGACTGCAGTTGTGCGATCAGGGTGATCCTCGGTGTAAAAAATGATGGGCTTCTGGGCATCGAACGACGGCTCTGCCGCAGTGACCTCCTACTGGAGCGTGGTCTCCTACTGGATTGATACCTTGGTTCTCAAAAACTGAGGGAAATACTTACGCTACTTTACTGCATCACCCTTTCCTCTTCAAGGGAAAACAATGCAGTGCTCAAGAGGTAGCAAGAAGGATTTCTGGCGCCGTTGTCGGGGAGTCTACGCACAAGTCAAGACATACCAAGTACCTATCACAAACCCTTATCCCTCGCATTACATTATTTGCCATTTTCCTCTCATTTTCTTCTCCCCACTTCACCCTTGCCGTTTTATTCGCCCTCTTTTCCGCTCTACTTTCCTTTGACATGGCCGAATCAAAAGGGGCTAGGGGTTCTTTCCTAGGTTTCAATGCCTTGGATAGCCCTTCCGTCCTCTCTAAGCTCATAAATAATGATGCTATGGAAAAACCTACCGGGGTTATCAATGAGAATCTGAATAATTTTGATGAAGATGATCCCGGAATATTCCGTTATTTACTTGATGAGTCTTTGAAAGATGCTTGGGATAGGTTACTGAGAATCCAGGCTAGCTTTGTGCCCCAATACAAATTGAAATATACTTAAAAAGCTTTTATGTTGCCTTACCTTCGTTGTTTAAGCATGTCTTAGACTCTATTTTTGAAGAAGGTTTTCTTGAAGGGGATGCCGTAGATACCAATGAAAATATGAATACCATATTTGGTCACCGCGTGAATGAGAAGGTCAAATCTACCTCTCCTTTGCTTTCCTATCAAAATGAAACTATCAAAGAGATGAAGGCTTGCCTAGATGCAAATTTTCGTAACGTGCTTAATCTTTCTTCTACCATTAATAGCCATGTGCTTTATCAAAACAGAAAGATTAATGCCATAGATAATAACTTTGCTCTTTTCTTTCCTAAAACTAAAGATGGCAATACCTAGATCTATCCTTGTTTTTATGCCTAGCTAGGGGCGTTAAACAATAGCGCTTGTTGGGAGACAACCCAATTTTATTTTAGTTTTTTGCTTTTTGGTCCTGTTTAGGAATAAATATTTGATCTAGCCTCTGGTTAGATTTGTTTTTGTGTTTTAATTAGTGTTTGTGCCAAGTAAAACCTATAGGATCCTCTTGGATGATAGTTATTTGATCTTGCTGAAAAATCCAGAAACTTTCTGTTCACGAAAACAATTGTTTAAAATCACCAGAACGTGATAAAATACTGATTCCAATTGCAGTAGATTAATAAACAAATTATTTAGGTCGTCCTATTTTGGTAGATTTTTCTGAGTTCAGAAGTTTGCGTTTGATACAGATTACTACAGACTGTTCTGTTTTTGACAGATTCTGTTTTTCGCGTATTGTTTGCTTATTTTGATGAATCTATGGTTAGTAAAATAGTTTATAAACCATAGAGAAGTTGGAATACAGTAAGTTTAACACCAATATAAATAAATGATGAGTTCAATACAGTACCTTGAAGTGGTGTTTTGTTTTCTTTCGCTAACGGAGCCCACGAGATTTTCTGTTATGTTTTGTGTTGCGAAGTTTTCACGTTTTGGGTAAGGATTTGATGGATTATGGAACAAGGAGTGGCAAGAGCCTAAGCTTGGGGATGCCCAAGGCACCCCAAGGTAAATCTAAGGACACCAAAAAGCCAAAGCTTGGGGATGCCCCAGAAGGCATCCCCTCTTTCGTCTTCGTCCATCGGTAACTTTACTTGGAGCTATATTTTTATTCACCACATGATATGTGTTTTGCTTGGAGCGTCTTGTATGATTTGAGTCTTTGCTTTTTCGTTTACCACAATCATCCTTGCTGTACACACCTTTTGAGAGAGACACACATGATTCAGAATTTATTAGAATACTCTATGTGCTTCACTTATATCTTTTGAGCTATATAGTTTTTGCTCTAGTGCTTCACTTATATCTTTTAGAGCACGGCGGTGGTTTTGTTTTATAGAAACTATTGTTCTCTCATGCTTCACTTATATCATTTTGAGATTCCTACAAAACAGCATGGTAATTTTCTTAAATTGAGAAATTAGTCCTAATATGATAGGCATCCAAGATTATTAAAAACTTTCTTATAAGTGCGTTGAATACTAAGAGAAGTTTGATGCTTGATGATTGTTTTGAGATATGGAGGTAGTGATATTAAAGTTGTGCTAGTTGAGTAGTTGTGATTTTGAGAAATACTTGTGTTTAAGTTTGCAAGTCTCGTAGCATGCACGTATGGTAAGCGTTGTGTAACAAATTTGAAACATGAGGTGTTCTTTGATTATCCTCCTTATGAGTGGCGGTCGGGGACGAGCGATGGTCTTTTCCTACCAATCTACCCCCTAGGAGCATGCGCGTAGTGCTTGGTTTTTGATGACTTGTAGATTTTTGCAATAAGTATGTGAGTTCTTTATGAATAATATTGATTCCATGGATTATACGCTCTCTCACCCTTCCATCATTGCTAGCCTCTTTGGTACCGTGCATTGCCCTTTCTCACTTTGAGAGTTGGTGCAAACTTCGCTGGTGCATCCAAACCCCGTGATACGATACGCACTATCACACATAAACCTCCTTATATCTTCCTCAAAACAGCCACCATACCTACCTATTATGGCATTTCCATCGCCATTCCGAGATATATTGCCATGCAACTTTCCACCGTTCCATTTATTATGACATGTTTCATCATTGTCATATTGCCTTGCATGATCATGTAGTTGACATCGTATTTGTGGCAAAGCCACCATGCATATTATCATACATGTCACTCTTGATTCATTGCCGATCCCGGTACACCGCCGGAGGCATTCATATAGAGTTATACTTTGTTCTAGTATCGAGTTGTAATCATTGAGTTGTAAATAAATAGAAGTGTGATGATCATCATTCATAGAGCATTGTCCCATATAAAAAAAGAGAAAGGCCAAAAAAAGGAAAGGCCCAAAAAAAGAGAAAAGAAAATAAAGAAGGGACAATGCTCCACGGACCTACTTCTTCCTCCTATATATACCTACGTACCCCCAAACCATCAGCAGAGGAGTCAAAACCCTATTTCCACCGCCGCAACCTTCTCTACCCATGAGATCCCATCTTGGTGCCTTTTCCGGTGCTCCGCCAGAGGGGGCATTGATCACGGAGGGCTTCTACATCAACACCATAGCCTCTCTGATGATGTGTGAGTAGTTTACTTCAGACCTTCGGGTCCATAGTTATTAGCTAGATGGCTTCTTCTCTTTCTTTGAATCTCAATACAAAGTTCTCCTCGATTCTCTTGGAGATCTATTTGATGTAACTCTTCTTTTTGCCGTGTGTTTGTCGAGATCCGATGAATTGTGGGTTTATGATCAAGATTATCTATGAACAATATTTGAATCTTCTCTGAATTCTTTTATGTATGATTGGTTATCTTTGCAAGTCTCTTCGAATTATCAGTTTGGTTTGGCCTACTAGATTGATCTTTCTTGCAATGGGAGAAGTGCTTAGCTTTGGGTTCAATCTTGCGGTGCTCGATCCCACTGATAGTAGGGGAAACGACACGTATTGTATTTTTGCCATCGAGGATAAAAAGATGGGGTTTATATCATATTGCATGAGTTTATCCCTCTACATCATGTCATCTTGCTTAAAGCGTTACTCTGTTCTTATGAACTTAATACTCTAGATGCATGCTGAATAGCGGTTGATGTCTGGAGTAATAGTAGTAGATGCAGCCAGGAGTCGGTCTACTTGTCACGGACGTGATGCCTATATAGATGATCATACCTAGATATTCTCATAACTATGCTCAATTCTGTCAATTGCTCAACAGTAATTTGTTCACCCACCGTAAATACTTATGCTCTTGAGAGAAGCCACTAGTGAAACCTATGGCCCCCGGGTCTATTTTCCATCATATTAATCTTCGACAACAAGCTATTTCTGGCGCCGTTTTTATTTTACTTTCTTTACTTTGCATATTTATCATAAAAATACCAAAAATATTATGCTATCATAAACTGAGGGAAATACTGGATTGATACCTTGGTTCTCAAAAACTGAGGGAAATACTTACGCTACTTTACTGCATCACCCTTTCCTCTTCAAGGGAAAACCAACGCATTGCTCAAGAGGTAGCAACCCCTTGGAACGTGTCTGTCTCCTCGAGATCTCCATCAGGAATCTGCAGCTTCTTGATCACATCGGGCGAGATCAAATTCATACCGGCCCCACCGTCAACCAGCACTTTGGTCACCTTGAGGTTGCGTATTGTTGGTGAAACCAACAACGGCAAACACCCGACCGCAGTTGTGCGATCAGGGTGATCCTCGGTGTCAAAAACGATGGGCGTGCGGGACCACTTCAGGGGCTTCTGGGCATCGAACGACGGCTCTGCCGCAGTGACCTCACGCACCCACTGCTTCAGCAGGCGGTGTGAGGTGTGCAATGAGGCGCCACCATCGACGCACATGGCCTCTGTAGCTTTCTGGAACTCGTGCTCGCCGGACTCGTCGTCCTCGTCGTGATCATCATCTTCCTCTTTCTTGTCGTGGCTCTGAGCGGGCCTCTCTTGTTGGTTATCTTTGCCGCGGCGACCCCCTTGGCCGCCACGCATCTTGCCGGATCCCTCGGCACCATCCTGACCCGTCTCATTGTCTTGCCTTTCATATTCAGCCTTCTGCTTTTCCGCAAGTAGCTCAACCTATCGACAGTTTTGGAGGTCATGGCCCTTGGTGCGGTGGATCTTGCAGTACAGCTTGTCGAAGCCTCCTGGCTTGCCGGCGCCCGCCAAGGCCGAGAAGGCGGCACACCTGGCAACCTCCTTGCCGGGGTCGTCAGCCTTGGCCTTTTTGGCGGTGCCGAGTTCGCTGGATCCCTCAACGGCAAGCACAGTCTTGCCCTTGCGCTTCCTGTTGCGGCACCGGCCCTTCTTTGCCAGGGCGGCAGTGTCTTCGTCTGTGGAGTCGGTTTCCGCACCGGCGTCCTCACCGGGGTACTTCCTCCCCTCTTCAGCTCGAGTACATCTATCGGCCAGAACATAAAGTTCGGCCACATCCTTGACCTTGTTCATCGGCAACTCCTCACGCATCTTGCGGTTGCGCACATTCTGATGGAATGCGCTGTTAACGGCGGCGGGATGAACATCTGGGATGTTGTACTGCACCCAGCTGAACCTCTGTATGTACTTGCGCAGGTTTTCACCTTCTTTCTGGGAGATGGTGTGCAAATCGCTTGCCTGGCCATGAGCTTGGTGGCCTCCAGTGAAGGCGCCAACAAACTCATGACACAAATCCGACCAAGAAGATATGGAATCCACTGGCAAGTGCGTCAACCACGACATGGCATTGGGTTTGAGTGCAAATGGGAAGTAATTGGCAAGCACCTTGTCATCGTGAGCTCCAGCGGCTTGCATCGCAATGGTGTAGATGCTGAGGAAATCTGATGGGTGGGTCTTGCCGTTGTACTTCTCGCCAACATCGGGCTTGAACGTGCGGTGGGAGGGCCACTGGAACTGTCGCAGCTCTCGAGTAAAGGCTGGGCAAGCCACATTGTAAGGCAGGTCGCCGTGGCTCCCCGGCGCCGGGTGGTCCATAGTAGGCCCCGCACGCCGATCTGACTGATGGCGCATCTCCCGTCGTCGTTCGATGGTAGTTCGAGCGTCTTCCTAGGCCCGTTCTCGAAGGACTTGACGTTGGTCGCGGCGGGTTCGCGGGTCGGACGACGCTGTGGAAACGTTGTCACCGACGTCGGGTCGACGGGCAGGTGGTTGTTGTTGCGGCCACGGGGGGGGGGGGAGAGTGCACTGTAGTCGCAGTGTCTCTGGTCCCCCCACCGCCGGCATGCACTGGCTCGTCCGAACGCCGGTGCAAGGGTCCCGTTGGGAGCGGCTCGTCTTTGTTGGCGAAGCTGACAAGGCTTCGAATGGTGGCTCTCCACTCGTCGAGCTTCTCCGCGGTAGGGGGAAGTCGAGGAGCAGCTGCACGCGCGCCAGCGCTTCTGCTGGCGTAGGCAGCGGTGAGATCTGCGTAGACCGCGATGCGCTCTGACTTCAAACCGGGTTAGAAGGGGCTCTATCGCGGTCCCGCGGTCGCACGCCGCCTGCACCCGCGTCCGAGCGCGCACGCCGGCCTGGTTCGTCCTGCGAGTGGCGCACATGGCTCTTTCCGCGGCGGTGCCCAGGGGCTCCGGCATCGCGGTGTTGCTCATCGCGCACGGCCAGGGAAGGGCGCAGCGCGGACGACAGCTGGGGTGCCGTAGAGGCTGCTGCGCCGCCCATGGGTAGCACGACCCCACCCCCGGACCCAGCGGCGCATGGCTCGTCGTCTCGGATTCAGACAACGCTGCTTGTTACCTCTTGAACATGCGTTGGTTTTCACTTGAAGAGGAAAGGGTGATGCAGCAAAGTAGCGTAAGTATTTCCCTTAGTTTTTGAGAACCAAGGTATCAATCCAGTAGGAGGCCACACGCAAGTTCCTCGTACCTACACAAACAAATAATAACCTTTCAACCAACGCGATAAAGGGGTTGTCAATCCCTTCACGTCCACTTGCAAAAGTGAGATCTGATAGAGATGATAATATTTTTGGTATTTTTATGATAAAGATTGAAAGTAAATATTGCAAAGTAAAAATAGATTGGAAACTTATATGATGGAAAATAGACCCGGGGGCCATAGGTTTCACTAGTGGCTTCTCTCAAGATAGCATAAGTATTACGGTGGGTGAACAAATTACTGTCGAGCAATTGATAGAATTGAGCATAGTTATGAGAATATCTAGGCATGATCATGTATATAGGCATCACGTCCGCAACAAGTAGACCGACTCCTGCCTGCATCTACTACTATTACTCCACACATCGACCGCTATCCAGCATGCGTCTAGAGTATTAAGTTCAAAAGAACAGAGTAACCCATTAGGCAAGATGACATGATGTAGAGGGATATACTCATGAAATATGATATAAACCCCATCTTTTTGTCCTCGATGGCAACAATACAATACGTGTCGTTTCCACTTCTGTCACTAGGATCGAGCAACGCAAGATTGAACCCAAAGCTAAGCACTTCTCCCATTGCAAGAAAGATCAATCTAGTAGGCCAAACCAAACTGATAATTCGAAGAGACTTGCAAAGATAACCAATCATACATAAAAGAATTCAGAGAAGATTCAAATATTGTTCATAGATAATCTTGATCATAAACCCACAATTCATCGGATCTCGACAAACACACCGCAAAAAGAGTTACATCGAATAGATCTCCAAGAAGATCAAGGAGAACTTTGTATTGAGATCCAAAGAGAGAGAAGAAGCCATCTAGCTAATAACTATGGACCCGAAGGTCTGTGGTAAACTACTCACACATCATCGGAGAGGCTATGGAGTTGATGTAGAAGCCCTCCGTGATCGATGCCCCCTCCGGCGGAGTGGCGGAGAAGGCCCCAAGATGGGATGTCACGGGTACAGAAGGATGCGGCGGTGGAAATGGGTTTCGTGGTGCTCCTGGATGGTTTCGGGGTACGTAGGTATATATAGGAGGAAGAAGTAGGTCGGTGCAGCCACGAGGGGCCCACGAGGGTGGGGGGTGCGCCTCCCTGCCTCGTGGCCTCCTTGGTTGTTTCTTGACGTCCACTCCAAGTCCTCTAGATCACGTTTGTTCCAAAAATCACGTTCCCGAAGGTTTCACTCCGTTTGGATTCCGTTTGATATTCCTTTTCTACGAAACACTGAAATAGGCAAAAAAAAACATCAATTTGCACTGGGCCTTGGGTTAGTAGGTTAGTCCCAAAAATAATATGAAAGTGTATAATAAAGCCCATTAAACATCCAAAGCAGAATATATAATAGCATGGAACAATCAAAAATTATAGATACGTTCAGACGTATCAAGCATCCCCAAGCTTAATTCCTGCTCGTCCTCGAGTAGGTAAATGATAAAAATAGAATTTTTGATGTGGAATGCTTTCTAGCATATTCTTCAATGTAATTTTCTTTATTGTGGCATGAATGTTCAGATCCGAAAGATTCAAGATAAAAGTTTAATGTTGACATAAAAATAATAATACTTCAAGCATGCTAACAAAGCAATTATGTCTTATCAAAATAACATAGCCAAAGAAAGTTCATCCCTACAAAATCATATAGTTTGGCCATGCATCATTTTCGTCACACAAAATGCTCTCATCATGCACAACCCCGATGACAAGCAAAGCAATTGTTTCATACTTAGCCTTTTCAAACTCTTTCAACTTTTACGCAATATATGAGCGCGAGCCATGGACATAGCACTATGGGTGGAATAGAATATAATGATTGAGGTTGTGTGAGAAGACAAAAAGGAGAAAGTCTCACATTGACACAGCTAATCAATGGGCTATGGAGATGCCCACCGATTGATGTCAATGCAAGGAGTAGGGGTTGCCATGCAACGGATGCACTAGAGCTATAAATATATGAAAGCTCAACAAAAGAAACTAAGTGGGTGTGCATCCAACTTGCTTGCTCACGAAGACCTAGGGCATTTGAGGAAGCCCATCATTGGAATATACAAGCCAAGTTCTATAATGAAAAATTCCCACTAGTATATGAAAGTGACAAAATAAGAGACTCTCTATCATGAAGATCATGGTGCTACTTTGAAGCACAAGTGTGGAAAAAGGATAGTAACATTGTCCCTTCTCTCTTTTTCTCTCATTTTTTTCTCTTTTTTTACTTGGGCCTTCTTTTTTTTTTCTTGTGGCCTCTTTTTTTTTCTTTTGTCCAGAGTCTCATCCCGACTTATGGGGGAATCATAGTCTCCATCATCCTTTCCTCACATGGGACAATGCTCTAATGATGATCATCACACTTTTATTTACATACAACTCGAGAATTACAACTTGATACTTAGAACAAAATATGACTCTATGTGAATGCCTCCGGCGGTGTACCGGGATATGCAATGAATCAAGAGTGAGATGTATGAAAAATTAAGCATGGTGGCTTTGCCACAAATATGATGTCAACTACATGATCATGCAAGGCAATATGACAATGATGATGCGTGTCATAATAAACAGAACGGTGGAAACTTGCATGGCAATATATCTCGGAATGGCTATGGAAATGTCATAATAGGTTGGTATGGTGGCTGTTTTGAGGAAGAAATAAGGAGGCTTATTTGTGATAGAGCGTATCATATCACGGGGTTTGGATGCACCGGCGAAGTTTGCACCAAATCTCAAGGAGAGAAAGGGCAATGCACGGTACCGAAGAGGCTAGCAATGATGGAAGGGTGAGAGTCTGTGTAATCCATGGACTCAACATTAGTCATAAAGAACTCACATACTTATTGCAAAAATCTACAAGTCATCAAAACCAAGCACTACGTGCATGCTCCTAGGGGGATAGATTGGTAGGAAAATACCATCGCTTGTCCCCGACCGCCACTCATAAGGAAAGCAATCAAAGAACACCTCATGCTTCAAATTTGTCACACAACGTTTACCATACGTGCATGCTACGAGACTTGCAAACTTCAACACAAGTATTTCTCAATTTCACAATTACTCAACTAGCACACCTCTAATATTACCACCTTTATATCTCAAAACAACTATCAAGTATCAAACTTCTCTTAGTATTCAACGCACTTTAAAGTTTTTATCTTGGATGCCTATCATACTAGGACTAATTTTATAACCAAAGAAAATTACCATGCTGTTTTAAAGGACTCTCAAAATAATATAACTTAAGCATGAGAGATCAATTATTTCTATAAAATAAAACCACCGCCGTGCTCTAAAAAGATATAAGCGAAGCACTAGAGCAAAATTATCTAACTCAAAAGATATAAGCGAAGCACATAGAGTATTCAAATGAATTCCGAAAGGTGTGTACAGCAAGGATGATTGTGGTAAACTAAAAAGCAAAGACTCAAATCATATAAGACGCTCCAAGCAAAACACATATCATGTGGTGAATAAAAATATAGCTCCAAGTAAAGTTACCGATGGACAAAGACAAAAGAGGGGATGCCTTCCGGGGCATCCCCAAGCTTAGGCTTTTTGGTTGTCCTTGGATTTTACCTTGGGCTGCCTTGGGCATCCCCAAGCTTAGGCTCTTGCCACTCCTTGTTCCATAATCCATCAAATCTTTACCCAAAACTTGAAAACTTCACAACACAAAACTTAACAGAAAATCTCGTGAGCTCCGTTAGGGAAAGAAAACAAAACACCACTTTAAGGTACTGTAATGAACTCATATTTATTTATATTGGTGTTAAAACTACTGTATTCCAACTTCTCTATGGTTCATAAACTCCATTACTAGCCATAGATTCATCAAAATAAGCAAACAACACACGAAAAACAGAATCTGTCAAAAACAGAACAGTCTGTAGTAATCTGTATCTAACGTAAACTTCTGGAACTCCAAAAATTCTAAAATAAATTTCTGGACGTGAGGAATTTATCTATTAATCATCTGAAAAAATAATAAACTAAATAGCACTCTCCAGCAAAAAGTTGTAGCTAATCTCGTGAGCGCTAAAGTTTCTGTTTTTTACAGCATGATCAAAAAGACTTCACCCAAGTCTTCCCAAAGGTTCTACTTGGCACAAACACTAATTAAAACACAAAAAACACATCTAACCACAGGCCAGATGAAATATTTATTCCTAAACATAACCAAAAAGCAAGAAACGAAAATAAAATTGGGTTGCCTCCCAACAAGCGCTATCGTTTAACGCCCCTAGCTAGGCATTGATAATTTTAATGATGCTCACATCAAAGACAAGAATTAAAGCACAAAGAGAGCATCATAGAACACGTGATAAACCCATCTAAGTATAACATACTTCCTAGGCATAGGCATTTTATAAGCAAACAAATTATCATAGCAAGCAAATACTAGCATATGCAAGGAAGCGGAAAGAAACAATAGCAATCTCAACATAACGAGAGGTGATTTAGTAACATGAAAATTTCTCCAACCATGTTTTCCTCTCTCATAATAATTACATGTGGGATCATATTCAAATTCAAAAATATAGCTATCACATAAAATTTTCTCTACATGATCAACATGCATGCAAAGTTGACACTCTTCCAAAATAGTGGGAATGACATGAACTAAAGTCATGACCTCTCCAAACCCACTTTTATCAAAAACTTCATAAGATTGAACATTCTCCAAATATGTGGGATCTAAAGTTGACACTCTTCCAAAGCCACTTTCAATATTATTGCAAACATTATTATGAATCTCATATCGATCATGGGGCTTAAATAAATTTTCAAGATTGTAAGAAGAATCACCCCAATCATGATCATTGCAACAAGTAGTAGACATAGCAAAATTAGCATCCCCAAGCTTAGGGTTTTGCATATTACTATCACAATTGACATTAATAGAATTTATAATAACATCATTGCAATCATGCTTTTTATTCAAAGATCTATCGTGAATCACTTTATAAAGCACTTCATCACAATTTTCAGACTCACGAATTTCAAGCAAAACCCCATAAAGATAATCTAGTGTATTCAACTCACTAGAAACTGGTTCATCATAATTGGATCTCTTAAAAAGATTGGCAAGCGGATGAACTTAGCAAGCGAAGATGCAAGCAAAAAGAAGGCACATGGTAACACAAGATCGAACGGAAGAAGGGCGAAAGAAAAGGCAAAGGTGAAGTGGGGAGAGGAAAACGAGAGGCAAATGGCAAATAATGTAATGCGAGGGATAAGAGTTTGTGATGGGTACTTGGTATTTCTTGACTTGTGCGTAGACTCCCCGGCAACGGCGCCAGAAATCCTTCTTGCTACCTCTTGAGCACTTCTCCCAAAGCTAAGCACTTCTCCCATTTCAAGAAAGATCAATCTAGTAGGCCAAACCAAACTGATAATTCGAAGAGACTTGCAAAGATAACCAATCATACATAAAAGAATTCAGAGAAGACTCAAATATTGTTCATAGATAATCTTGATCATAAACCCACAATTCATCGGATCTCGACAAACACACCGCAAAAAGAGTTACATCGAATAGATCTCCAAGAAGATCGAGGAGAACTTTGTATTGAGATCCAAAGAGAGAGAAGAAGCCATCTAGCTAATAACTATGGACCCGAAGGTCTATGGTAAACTACTCACACATCATCGGAGAGGCTATGGTGTTGATGCAGAAGCCCTCCGTGATCGATGCCCCCTCCGGCGGAGCGCCGAAAAAGGCCCCAAGATGGGATCTCACGGGTATAGAAGGTTGCGGCAGTGGAAATAGGGTTTCGTGGTGCTCCTGGATGGTTTCGGGGTACGTAGGTATATATAGGAGGAAGAAGTAGGTCGGTGGAGCCACGAGGGGCTCACGAGGGTGGGGGCGTGCCTAGGGGGCAGCCGCTCCTCCCTGCCTCGTGGCCTCCTTGGTTGTTTCTTAACGTCCACTCCAAGTCCTCTGGATCACCTTTTTTCCAAAAATCACGTTCCCGAAGGTTTCATTCCGTTTGATATTCCTTTTATGCGAAACACTGAAATAGGCAAAAAAAACAGCAATTTGCACTAGGCCTTGGGTTAGTAGGTTAGTCCCAAAAATAATATAAAAGTGTATAATAAAGCCCATTAAACATCCAAAACAGAATATATAATAGCATGGAACAATAAAAAATTATAGATACGTTGGAGACGTATCACCACTCGCCTGGCTCCGATCGCCAGAATGCCGTGGATGCTCACGGGCCACGTCTCCGGCCCCATCCGTGGCCACCCGACCACCTGCTCATGCTTGCGCGGACGGCCCGGCCCCGGACAAGCCGACTGCTGTGATCTCCTTTTTCTTGGGGGCCATGGTGATGATGAAGTCGGTGTGCTAACCTCCAAACCGGATTTTCACAGCTTGCGCCCCCTAACTGGCGTGCCAAAGATGTCGGGGAAACGACACCTACAGGGTCACGAGGAATCCCTTTTGCTACGGTTGGCGGGCGCGGGGCTGTGGAAAGAGCGGGATTAAGAGATCAACGCAGGGGGATTATCCAGGTTCGAGCCGCAAGTGATACATAATACCCTACTCCTGCTGGTTTATGTTTATCTGGTGTTCTTGGACTAGCTACAAGGCGTGCAGGGTCCAAAAAGTCTGAATCCTTCCTCAGTACGCCGCGGGCCTCCTTTTATAGTCAAAAGGGGCTGCCACATGGCACACAAGAGGTGGAAAGTTGTATAGTAGTCGAGTCTATCTCCTGGCACCGTAGGACAAACGCATTTAATGCACTGCCGACATGCCCTTATTGCTTTATCAGGGACGGCAAGGAAGCTCGTCCCAGCTATCGCCGCCTGGCTTGGCTTCGACGCGCGTCTGAGCTGACGAGGCGTGAAGTGCCACGCTGGCTGGCTGCTGAGTTGGCGCGGTGGCAGAGTCTTCACGAAGATCTGCATGCCACCACACAGGTGCTTGTTGAGTTGGCCTAGAGGCCGCACGTCGCCACGCAGGTGCTCGCTCAGTTGGTGGGCTGGCAGCTGCATGGTAACGGCGGTGGAGTCTTTGCTGGTGTGGGCCTGGCTGCGGCCCCGCGGATGTCTTCAGCAAGGGTCTTTCCGGGGCACCGGCAAGGGTCTTGCCGCGACATCGTGGGCGTCGCAAGGGTCTTGCCGGGGGGTCTCGTGGGTATCCTCGGCAAGGATCTCGCCAAGGATCTCCATCTTCTGATTCTCATCTAGTCTTGCATGTTCTTGGTCTTCACGAAGATCTGCATGCCACCACGGAGGTGCCTCCCGAGCTTTGGTTCCAATGTGGTTGAGGGCGTCGGAACTCTCAGGCTCAAGGGTGGCAGCCCTGCTGGCGTTGGGCAAGTTGCTCTGGCAAGGTTCTTGCCGGTGCTGTGGAGGCCGCCCTGGCAAGGGCCTTGCCGGGGGAGTCCACCTCGCCCTTCTTCTCTTTGTGTTTCTGGCTTGGCGTTGCTCTGGTCGTCTTGTGCCTTTGCGTCCTCTACCCCGCCAAGCGTGGCCAGGGGCGTGGGGCTGCGACTGCCCGCGCACAAGTAAAGGGGTAAAAAGGGACCCCTACTTTTGTACACCGACAGAAGTATATATAGATTTTCTATCTTGGAGGACAAGCATAGGGTGGAAAAACAGAGTCCGGAAGGTGTCCCAGGTGGGTTGAGCACTAGGCAAGCCTGGCGCGCCCTGGTGTCTTGTGCCCACCAGGCGACGCTTCCTGGAAGTTTCTTTATTTCCTAAATTCTTAAATATTCCAAAATTGATAAAAATTATTTTTTCGGATTTTTCGGAGTCCGTTTACTTACCGTATCATGTACCTCCTTATTTTCATGATGCTGGAGTGTTCCGGAAGGACTCTTTTATGTGTTCTTCCGGTGTCAAAGTTTGGATAACATTACTGTCAACGTTAATGGGCGTACCTGAGATATAATGCTTTATTCGTTGCCCGTTGACAACCTTCGAGTTAGTACCTTCGATATTATTTATTTTAATGGCTCCAGACCGATAAACCTCCTCGATGTCATATGGGCTTCCCATTTTGAGAGAAGTTTTCCTGCAAAGAATCTGAAACGAGAGTTGTATAAAAGAACATATTCTCCGACTTTAAACTCACGCTTTTGGATTGTTTTGTCATGCCATCTTTTAACTTTTTCTTTGAATAATTTTGCATTTTCATAAGCTTGGGTTCTCCATTCATCTAGAGAGCTAATATCAAGTAACCTCTTTTCACCAGCAAGTTTGAAATCGTAGTTGAGTTCTTTAACTGCCCAAAATGCTTTATGTTCTAACTCAAGAGGCAAATGACAAGCTTTTCCATTAACCATTTTATAAGGAGACATACCCATAGGATTTTCATATACTTTCTATAAGCCCAAAGTGCATCATCTAATTTCTTAGAGCAATTCTTCCTGGACTTATTAACAGTCTTTTGCAAAATTAATTTTATTTCTCTATTGCTAAGTTCAACTTGACCACTAGACTGAGAATGATAGGGTGATGCAATTCTATGGTTAACATCATACTTGGCAAGCATCTTACGGAAAGCACCATGAATAAAGTGTGAACCACCATCAGTCATTAAATATCTAGGGACTCCAAAACCTTGGGGAAATAACTTCCTTAAGCATTTTAACAGAGGTGTTGTGATCAACACTACTAGTTGGAATAGCTTCTACCCATTTAGTAACATAATCAACATCAACCAAAATATGTGTATACCCATTAGAGGAAGGAAAAGGTCCCATGTAATCAAATCCCCAAACATCAAATGGTTCAACAGCAAGTGAATAATTCATAGGCATTTCTTGATGCTTACCGATATTACCTATTCTTTAACATTCATCACAAGATAAGACGAACTTACGGGCATCCTTGAAGAGAGTAGGCCAATAAAATCCAGACTGCAATACCTTATGAGCAGTTCTATCCCAGCATGATTCCCTCCATAATCTTCGGAATGACATTTCCGTAGGATTTGTCCATGTTCATGCTCAGGTACACAACGTCTAATAATACCATCTACTCCTTCTTTATAAAGTTGTGGGTCATCCCAAAAGTAATGTCTTAAATCATAGAAGAATTTTTTCTTTTGTTGGTATGTAAAGCTAGGTGGTAAATATTTAGCAACAATGTAATTAGCATAAGCAGCATACCAAGGAGTACTATGAGAAAGATTTATTGCAGCTAGCTGCTCATCAGGAAAACTATCATCAATAGGTAGTGGGTCATCAAGCACATTTTCAAGACTAGACAAATTACCAGCTACTAGGCTCTCACCTCCTTTTCTATCAATGATATGTAAATCAAAATCTTGTAACAAGAGAACCCTTCGATTAAGTCTAGGTTTAGCATCTTTCTTTTCCATAAGATATTTAATAGCAGCATGGTCTGTGTGAACAATTACTTTGGAATCAACAATATAAGGTCTAAATTTATCACAAGCGAACACTACTTCTAAGAATTATTTTTCAGTAGTAGCATAGTTCCTTTGAGCACTGTCTAGAGTTTTACTAGCATACTGGATAACATTCACTTTCTTACCAACTCTTTGTCCTAGAACAACACCGACAGCATAATCACTAGCATCACACATAATTTCAAAAGGCAAGTTCCAATTAGGCGGTTGAACAATAGGTGCAGATATTAAGGCTTTCTTGAGTGTTTCAAAGGCTTCTAAACAATCATAATCAAAAACAAAGGGAATATCCTTTTGCAAGAGACTAGTGGGAGGCCTAAAATTTTTAGAGAAGTCTTTGATAAATCTCCTATACAAACCAGCATGACCTAGGAAACTACAAATACCTTTTATATCTTTAGGACATGGCATTTTCTCAATTTCATCAACCTTAGCTTGGTCTACTTCAATACCTCTTTCTGAAATTTTATGACCCAAGGCAATGCCTTCATTAACCATAAAGTGGCACTTCTCCCAATTCAAGACAAGATTTGTTTGTTCACATCTCTGCAAAATTCGATCAAGATTGCTGAAACAATCATCAAAAGACTTCCCATAAACAGAAAAATCATCCATGAAAACCTCAATAATCTTTTCACAGAAGTCAGAGAATATAGCAGTCATACATCTTTGAAAGGTAGCAGGTGCATTGCATAAACCAAAAGGCATACGTCTATAAGCAAAGGTACCGAAAAGGGCAAGTAAAAGTGGTATTTTCTTGATCCTCTTTTGACACAGGTATTTGAGAGAAACCAGAATAACCGTCTAGAAAGCAAAAATGTGTATGTTTGGATAATATTTCTAGCATTTGATCAATAAAAGGTAAAGGGTAATGATCCTTTTTAGTAGCTTTATTTAGTTTGCGGAAATCAATTACCATTCTATAACCTGTAACAATTCTTTGTGGGATCAGTTCATCTTTATCATTAGGAACAACAGTAATACCTCCCTTCTTAGGGACACAATGGACATGACTTACATACTGACTATCAGCAACAGGATAGATTATACCTGCCTCCAGAAGCTTTAGTATTTCTTTTCTTACCACTTCTTTCATCTTGGGATTTAGCCGACGTTGGTGATCGACAACGGGTTTAGCATCAGGTTCCATATTAATTTTGTGCTGACATAGAGTGGGACTAATGCCCTTTAAATCATCAACAGTATATCCAATAGCGGCTCGGTGCTTCCTTAGAACTTTCAATAATCTTTCTTCTTCATTTTCTAAAAGGTTAGCACTAATAATAATAGGATATATCGTATTTTCATCAAGATAAGCATATTTTAAAGTGTCTGGAAATTGTTTTAATTCAAACATAGGATCACCTTTTGGTGGAGGAGGACCTCCTAGAGTTTCAATAGGCAAATTGTGTTTAAGCAGAGGACGTTGTTCAAAGAATTTTTTATCTATTTCATTTCTTTCATGCATATGTAAATCATTTTCATGGTCTAGCAAATATTGTTTTAAAGGATCAGTAGGTGGTACAGCAATAGAAGAAAGACCAATTAATTCATCCTTACTAGGCAATTCTTTTTCATGAAGCGTTCTACTAAACTTGGAAAAATTAAACTCATGAGACTCATCACCAAATCTAACACCAACAGTTTGTTTCTTACAGACTATCTTAGCATTAACTGTATTCAAGAAAGGTCTACCAAAGATAATGGGACAAAAGTCATCTTGTGGGGAACCAAGAACAAGAAAATCAGTAGGGTATTTTATTTTCCCACACAAGACTTCAACATCTCTAACAATCCCAATTGGTGATATAGTGTCTCTATTAGCAAGTTTAATAGTAACATATATGTCTTCTATTTCTGCAAGTGCTATGTCTTTCATAATTTCTTGATATAAGGTGTAAGGAATAGCACTCACACTAGCACCTATGTCACATAAATCATGATAATAGTGATCTCCTATTTTAACTGAGACAACGGGCATGCCAACAACAGGTCTATGTTTATCCTTTTTATGAGGTTTTGCAATTCTAGCAGCTTCTTCACAAAAGTAAGTAACATGTCCATCTATATCTTCTTCTAAGAGATATTTAACCATAGCAATGCTAGGTTCTACCTTGATTTGTTCATCAGGTTTAGGTGTTCTAATATATCTTTTGTTAACCACAGTTGAAACTTTAGCATGTTCCTTTATCCTAACAGGAAAAGGCGGTTTCTCAATATAAGCAGAAGGGACAACTGGATCAACATTATAAAGTATAGTTTCTTCTCTAACTGGTACCGGTTCTTTAATTTCTTCTTTAATAGGTGGGTGATATTTAAACCACTTCTCTTTAGGGAGTTCAACATGAGTAGAAAATGATTCACAAAAGGAGGCTACTATCTCTGAGTCAAGTCTATATTTAGTGCTAAACTTTTGAAAAGCATCGGTATCCATAAAAGATTTAACACAATCATATTTAATTTTCATACCTGAGTCTTTACCTTCGTCGAGTTCCCAATCTTCGGATTTGCGTTTAATTCTTTCCAAAAGATCCCACCGGAATTCAATAGTCTTCTTCATAAAAGAACCAGCACAAGAAGTATCAAGCATGGTTTGATCATTACGAGAAACCGAGCATAAAAATTATGGATACTAATTTCTCTTGAGAGATCATGATTGGGGCATGAATATAACATTGACTTAAGCCTCCCCCAAGCTAGAGAGATACTTTCTCTTTCATGAGGCCAAAAATTATATATATAATTCCGATCACGATGAACTAGATGCATAGGATAAATTTTTTGGTGGAACTCCAATTTCAAACGATTCCAATTCCATGATCCAATATCATCGCATAGCCTATACCATGCCAATGCTTTTCCCTCCAAAGATAAAGGGAAAACCTTTTTCATCACTTCATCTCCGGGTAAACCCGCAAGCTTGAACAATCCACAAATTTGTTCTACATATATCAAGTGCATATCAGGATGTTCGGTTCCATCTCCTGCAGTTGTTCTATCATACCCGAAGGAATTTCATATTCAATATTTTCAGTAGGTGCAGTAGGTTGAGGGGTAGCTAATTGTGGTTCTGGACGAGGTGAAGATACCCCGAACAAACCCCTCAAAGGATTGATTTCCATAGTAACAAGTGACAATAAATTTCAGCACACTATATAAATGTTTCCTTACCAAAGGCGCTTCACTCCCCGGCAACGGTGCTAGAAAATAGCCTTGATGACCCACAAGTATAGGGGATCAATTGTAGCTCTTTTAGATAAGTAAGAGTGTCGAACCCAACGAGGAGCAGAAGGAAATGACAAGTAGTTTTCAGTAAGGTAGTGTCTGCAAGTGCTGAAATTGTAAGTAGAGGGGTAGTTTGGTAGCAAGATAATTTGTAACGAGCAAGTAATAATAGTAGTTACAAAAGTGCATAAAGGTAGCCCAATCCCTTTGAGGCAAAGTACAGGCCAAAATGGTCTCTTATGATAAGCAAAGCGTTCTTGAGGGTACACGGGATTTTCATCTAGTCACTTTCATCATGTTGGTTCGATTTGTGTTCGCAACTTTGATAATTTGATATGTGGGTGGACCGGTGCTTAGGTACTATTCTTACTTGAACAAACCTCCCACTTATGATTAACCGTCATGCAAGCATCCGCAACTACGAGAAAAGTATTAAGAATAAATTCTAACCATAACATTAAACTTTTGGATCCAATCGGTCCCTTACGGAATAGCGCATAAACTGGGGTTTAAGCTTCTGTCACTCTCGCAACCCATCATCTAATTGCTACTCCACAGTGCATTCCCATAGGCCCAAATATGGTGAAGTGTCATGTAGTCGACGTTCACATGACACCACTAAGGGAATCACAAAATACATACTATCAAAATATCAAACACATATCAAGTTCACATGATTACTTGAAACATGATTTCTCCCATGACCTCAAGAAAAAACTAACTACTGACATATGATAAACATGCTCATGATCGGAGGAGTATTAAATATCATATTGGATCTAAACATATAATCTTCCACCAAATAAACCATATAGTAATCAACTACAAGATGTAATCAACACTACTAGTCACCCACAAGCACCAATCTATAGTTTTGGTAACAAGATTGAACACAAGAGATGAACTAGTAGGGTTTGAGATGAGATGGTGCTGTTGAAGATGTTGATGGATATTGCCCTCCCCAAGATGGGAGAGTTGTTGGTGATGATGAGGACGATGATTTCCACCTCCGGGAGGGAAGTTCCCCCGACGGAATCGCTCTACCGGAGGGCAAAAGTGCTCCTACCCAAGTTCCGCCTCGAGGCGGCAGCGCTTCTTCCCGAAATTCCTCTCCTTATTTTTCTAGGTCAAAATGACCAATATATCAGAAGATGGGCACCGGAGGTTGGCCTGGGTGAGCACAACCCACCAGGGCGCGCCTGGGCTCCCTGGCGCGCCCAGGTGGGTTGTGCCCACCTGCTGGCCCCCTCTGGTAGTTATTTTCTCCAATAATTCTGAAATATTCCCTAAAAATTCTCCGTGAAGTTTCAGCTTGTTCAGAGTTGTGCAGAATAGGTAGCCTGACATAGCTTTTCCAGGTCCAGATTTCCAGCTGCCGGAATTCTCCCTCTTGGTGTGTACCTTGCAAATTATGAAAGAAAAGGCATTAGAATTACTCCAAAAAGCATTATTATGGATAAAAACATTATAAATAACAGTAAGAAAACACGTTGCAAAATGGACGAATCAGCCTACTGCTCGGTACTCTCAACAAGATTGTGCATTGGACAGTTTGATAGATAGTATTGACAAAGAGTAGGGTGCGTGATTCTATGTATCCATGTACTTTACATCGCGCCATCTCGATCCGCAGTAAAAACGTTGTCTTAACCAGCCATCGGCTTCCACCTCCCTGACCAGTGAGCGGGGAGTGTTTCGTACTATATGCCCTGATGAACAAGGAATACTTCTGGTAACCAGGCAATCCGGCCATTTGGTGCGAACAGAAAAAACGTGCGCAACGAGCTATGTTATATTACTTTGTAACGTAAGAAACATCTTCCGAAGAAAACAGTTCCTCCAAGGGTTCCTTCCTTCGGGTGTGGTATGTTAACCATAAGCCGTGAGTCCGGACGCCGGTGATACACGGATGTCCATGGTTCTTAGGAACCAACAATGGTGGGCTGGCGGCTAACGCCTGGTTATTTTCACCTCCCTTGAGGCCGACCCATTATTTTCTTGTAAGAACACTAGCTTTCGGCTTCACCCCTCTGAGGTACGTATCCGGATTACTAGGCGTAATAATCGAAGAGGTGCTCCCTTTACTTCCTAGCCGAACAATCAGAAACGTAGGGGTAAACACAGGAGCCAGGCAACCCAGCTTGGCAAAGGACTTAAGTCAAATAGGTGCATACAATGGCTTGAAATATATGGGAAGCACATTAGTTCAAACAACATAAAATAGGTTGTGAGATGAATATTATAATTGGCCTCTTTAAAAGAAGCCCCCAGGTAAAGCTGGGTAGTACATCCGAGGATGTGTACAGTGGCGACTTGCCATGTTACGGTTTATTCGGACTCTAGTTCGGGAGGTTAAAGGTCCAAGAGTAAAATAAAGAAAGATATAAAACCGAAGGAAAACGAGGAGTGGTGATGACGACGCCGGACTGGGCATAGAAACCCCGAAGCCGAGCGGCTTCCTTCTCTTCGTACATGCGTACTCTGGTTGCGTCATGGGTCAAATCACATGGGAGGACTGCTTCGGCGCCATACACCATAAAGAACGGGGTGTACCGTGTTGACCGATTAGGAGTGGTGCGCAGCCCCCATAGCACGGAGTCCAGCTCCTCTACCTAGGGGCAATCTACTTCTTTGAGTGAGCGGATTAAGCGAGGTTTTGTGCCACTCATAATTAGTCCATTTGCTCGCTGTACCTGCCCATTAGTTTGCGGGTGGTATACCGAAGCATAATCGAGCTTTATGCCCATCTTAGCACACCAATGTTTAACCTCTTGGGCGGTAAAATTAGACCCATTATCGGTGATTATGCTGTGGGGAACACTATAACGGCGTACGACACTAGGTATGAAGTCAACCACTGGTCTGGATTCTGCAGAGGCTATCGGTTTTGCTTTGATCCACTTCGTGAACTTATCGACCATAACCAGTAAGTACTTTTTCTTGGCCCCCCCCCTTTAAGTGGTCCGACCATGTCAAGCCCCCAGACTGCAAATGGCCAGGTTATCGGTATCGTCAGCCTATGGCTTTGATTTGCAAATAGCTGGCACCCATCGCAATGCTGGACTAGAGTACGTGCGTCCGCGTGGTTGTGGGCCAGAAGAACCCTGCTTGGAAGGCCTTACTGACCAAGGCACAAGATGCTGCATGGTGTCCGCCCATGCCGGCATGTATCTCAGCGAGAAGCTGTTGCCCCTCCTCTTCGGAGATGCACCTCTGAAGGACCCCGTAGTGCTCTTTTTATAGAGCTCGCCCTCATGGACCTTGCACTCTTTAGAGCGCCGAACTATGCATCGCGCCTCCGTCTATTAATCGGGGAGTTCTTGTCGCAGGAGGTAGGCAAGCAAGGGCTCGATCCATGGGGCGATTATGGTCATGATCTCGTGGGACGAGGGTGTTTCTTCGAGTGCAAAGCCCCTTATGATGTAGTCATCGGGCTAGATTTCCGGGGGGGGGGCGATCTGGGCGGCTCATTGGTTGTGGTGCCACTATCCCCGCCCTTCCATACCACGGATGGCTTGAAGAGCCTTTCTAGGAAGGTGTTTTTAGGGATTGGGTCGCGCTTGGCGCCCATGCGAGCAAGGACATCCGCGGCTTCGTTACTATCTCTAGAGATATGGTGGAATTCTGGATCCTCAAAACAGGATGACATCCTAAGGACGACGTTTCTGTATGCCGCCATTTTTGGGGCTTTGGCATCAAATTCGCTGTTGACCTGGGAGATGGTGAGGTTCGAGTCTCCCCGCACCTCTAGCCGCCGAACACGCATCGACGTTGCCATCCTAAGACCGTGCAACAGTGCCTCGTATTTAACTGTGTTATTGGAATCCGTGTACATGATTGGTAGAACGTATGAGATATTGTCGCCTGCGGGGGATATTAGATTACCCCAGCCCCCAGTATGGCTAGAATTTTAGAGTGGTCGAAGTACATTGTCCAGTGTGCATATGTATTATATTCCCTAGGGAGTTTGTCTTTGGTCCATTCGGATAGAAAATCGACCAACACCTGAGATTTAATGGCTCGGCGTGGTTTATATACGATCTCGAATTGAAGGAGCTATATGTCCCATTTGGCAACGCGGCCTGTGGCGTCCCTGTTATTGCTTATATCATTGAGGGGTACCTCAAATACCATTGTCACCGAACACTCTTGAAAGTAGTGTCGCGGTTTCCGGGATGCCATAAAGACTGTATATGCCATCTTTTGGTAGTGTGGGTATCAGGATTTGCATGGGGTGAGGACCTCTGATACATAGTAGACTAGTTTTTGAACCTGGAACTTGTGGCCCTCTGATTCCCGTTCTAAGATGAGTACCGCACTTACCACTTGATTGGTGGCTGATATAGACAGCAGCATAGGTTCACCGATACCTGGTGCGGCCAGGATAGGGTTGCTTGGCAGGAGTGTTTTAATTTACTCTAGTGTCGCGGTTGCTTCGTTGGTCCACTCATAGTTTTCTGTCTTCTGAAGCAACCTGCAGAGAGGTAGTGCCTTTTCGCCGAGGCGGGAGATGAATCGACTTAAAGCCGCTATGCAACCTGCCAGCTTTTGAACGTGTTTGAGCTGCATTGGTATTGCTAGCTAGGACAGGGCCCTGATTTTAGCCGGATTGGCCTCAATTCCTTTTCCTGCGGGGACTCCGAAGACGCATTTGTCCGGGTTGAGCCATATATCGTAAGCCCATAAATTTTCGATGGTCGAGCGAAGATCATCCACAAGTTGATCGACTTTTTTGGTTTTAATGACCACGTCATCTATGTATGCCTCGACCGTTTTGCCGATTTTGTTTTGCAGACATGTTTGAATCATGTGTTGGTATGTGGCTCCTGCGTTCTTTAACCCGAAAGGCATCGTCACTACAAAAAAGACACATCCATGACATTTTGGGCCGAACGAAAAAAAATTCTGTCATACTTATGAAACTTCTATGACGATAATTGTGACAAAACCTGGTATCATCATAGATGTGGTGGGCTCCTACTTCTATGACAAAAAATCAGGACAAAAAATGGGCTTTTTGTCCTGGGCGGGCCAGAGACGCAGATGGGTGACAATCTTTGGGCCGTCCATGACGGAAAAACAGTGGTAGAAGCGAGGGCGAGGAAAATATCGGGGAGTTCCCGGTTACGGTGGCTGGTCGAGGGCCGAGCGATGCGTGTTTCTCTTGTACGTACGCGCGTGTGTGCGAGGCATTACACTCTAACTGAACCCGAGCGAGGCGTTGGGCTCTAACTGAACCCGAGTGATTGCACTGCAGGCTACGCGTTACTGAACCCGAGCGATTGATCGATCCCTTGCTGTTATCTGAACCCGATCGAGTGATTCCTTCGCTACTGCTGCTAACTGAAGCCGATCGATGTTGCCTCTGGATGAACAGTGAGTGTTGTTGGGGGGTTTGGATGAATAGTTCCCGGTGGGGGTTGGATGAACAGGAACCCGTGGTAGTAGAGGTTGTTGCCGCTGGAAACAGTAACCCGATCGATCGAGTCGGTGGATGAACAGGACCCCGTGGAGGGCTGGAGGAACAGGACCCCGTGGAGGGCTGGTTGAACAGTAGCCGGTGGAGGGCTGGTTGAACAGTAGCCGGTGGAGGGCTGGATGAACAATAGCCCATGGAGGGGTGGTTGAACAGGACCCCCGTGGAGAGGGATGATTGAAAAGTAGCCGATGGAGGAGCGCGCGGTGGAGGCTGGATGAACAGGAGCCCGTGGATGAACAGTTGCTGGTGGCGGCTGTAGGAGGTCGACGGTGGATGAGCAGTACCCCGTGGAGGCTGGAGGAGGTCGACGGTGGAGATGAAGTGTATCCCGTGGAGTCCCGTTTTGCGGTACGCCACACCCCTCCCGATGAACATGACCCCCATTTCGACCGTAGCGCTCCAACACAAGTCCGTTTCCTTCGTTTTGCGGTACGCCACACCCCTCCCGATCAACATGACCCTGTTCCGACCGTAGGAGGTCCGTTTCCTCTGTTTTGCGGTACGCCAGACCCCTCCCGATGAACAGGATCCCGTTTCCACCGTGGCCGGTCGAACACAAGGTCGTTTCCTCCGTACTGCGGTACGTCAGGCCTCGTTTCCATCGCCTGTTCCGTCCAAGCCGGTTGGCTCCCGATGAATAGCACGTGTTCCGTTGCCTCCCGATGAACACGACGCATTTCGTTGCCTCCCCATGAACACGATGATGACGCAGTTTCTCCATTCCGACCCAGCCACAGCCATGTACACGAGCCCTGGCTGTACGTACGCGTGAGTAGGCGCTCGAGACCCCGCACGTATGTACGTACGTGGCCGTATTTAGTTTCTTGCACCCTGGCCACTGTACGTATGTGTACATGCTACGTGCGTGCCTCTACTACCACACGTGATGTTCCTTACACGGCCACGGTTCATCGCTGCAGCCTGCAGACAGACCGATCGACCAGTATGTACGTACACGTTCACGACTAGAATGACAACGCTACTGTCAGGACCCCGATTCTAAGTCACACCGATCTAGCATGTAACACCTCATATCACTTTGCGGCCTCACGCACGGTATTCCCACGGGTGTCGCCTTACCTGGCCCGGGACCGTTTGCGCCTTTTGGCTCACGTATATGATAGTGTCGCTAGCATCCATATGACAGAGAACCCGGGCCGACATGACTAGTCGTGAACCCAAAGTGGCACTAACTTACGGGGACATGCATACATGAAACAACATCGAGCATGTCGGTCAGCAGCGTGTGAATCCGGGCTGTAGCAACTGGGCTAACAGGACTCCGGGAACCCGGGCTGTAGCAGGCTAGGCAGGACTCCGGATGTCACCGCGTGACATTTCCCCGAAGGGACAGGCACAGGAACGAAGTGAATCACATGCCGGCCAGTCACGTGTTCCGGAGCAGTAGTGCTCGGCTAGCAGGACTCCGGTGAACCGGGCTGTAGCGGACTACTATGGCTCATGGAAGCACAAGACTACATTTCCCCATAAGAGAGGCTACCAAGGATAAACAACTAGGTTGTCGGATCCCACACATACCAAGCATTTCAATCATACACACAATATGCTCGATATGTGTAAATACAACATGGCATCACAACAAAACTCTACGACTCACAGTATTTATTCATTAGGCTCCGAGGAGCGAGATATTACAAACATGGGTCTCACGACCCAACATTCAGAGCATACAAGTCAAAGCACATGCGGAAGCTTAACATGTCTGAGTACAGACATCTACAAATGAAAAAGGCCGAGAAGCCTGACTATCAACCAGATCCTGCCGAGGGCACAAGATCGTAGCTAAGGTATCAAGCTAACGTCGAAGTCCACACAGAACTACTAGCGAGACTGACGTCTCTCTGCAAAACATAAAATAGGCAAACGTGAGTACAAATGTACCCAGCAAGACTTACATCAGAACTATCTACATATGCATCGGTATCAATAAAGGGGATGGTGGAGTTTAACTGCAGCAAGCCAGCTTTGACTCGGTGGCTATCCTGAACTACGACTGCAAGTAACTCTTTTGAGGTGGTGCACACGAGTCCACATATTCACCATACCAATACACCACTATGGACCCGCTCCCGTCTCCCTACGAGAAGGCCATCCATAGCACTCACGCTTATCTTGCGCATTTTAGAGTATCCACTTTCACTTGTCTATGAACTGTACAGGCAACCCAGAAGTCCTTTACCGCGGACACAACTATTCGAATAGATGATATTAACCCTGCAGGGGTGTAATTCTTCATACACGCTCTCGCCACTTACCACCATGTACACATCGTGTATCTCGGCAACCTTCAAGCGGAAGCCTGGCAAGGGAGTCGGCCACGACTTGACTAACCACACAAGCCTCTCTTCCAAGTTTATCGCCTATTCGGGTTCCATCCGCAAGGAGATCCGGCCGGGGTGTCGCTCACGGCCCCAAACAATGTGAGCAGGGTTCCCAAGCCAACCATCCGGGTGCCACATGGTACACCGTGCCACTGTGCCTAGTTTGTCCCAAGCCAACCTGTACCGGGTGCCACTTGGTAGACTACTAACACTACCTACAAACACTAGAAACTAGTTGCAACTCCTGGACGGAGATCAGGTTGATTAATAAGTCGAGATAGCTTGGAGCGCCCGGAGCCCAATGTGTGGTAGTAACTGTTCATGGATCACAAACACAGAACTCAGTTCCTGAGGGCGATTTCAATGGGACAACCCAACATCTACTCCTACATGGTGTAACGCCCCGGATGTGACTTTCCATAATTGTAACTCCAGCTCTTGTCATTTTCGGATATGTGTTATGATATTCCCTTCGTGGTCGGGTTTTGTCTCTCGTTTTGAATTTTGTTCATGTCATGCTTTTCATATCATGTCATCATGTGCATCGCATTTGCATATGTGCTCGTCTCATGCATCCGAGCATTTTCCCCGTTGTCCGTTTTGCTATCCGACACTCCCACACGCACCGGCGCACCCCTCTTGTCTCTTTTCGTGAGCGGGTGTTAAACGTTCTCGGAATGGACCGAGGTTTGCCAAGTGGCCTTGGTACACCACCGGTAGACCACCTGTCAAGTTTCGTTCCATTTGGAGGTCGTTTGTTGCTCCAACGGTTAACCGGGTAACCGCAAAGGCCTCTTGTGTGGTGCAGCCCAACACCCCTCCAAAACAGCCCATTCCCATCTAAGTCACTTCCATGCTCTCCGTCGTTGGATCACGATTGTGTGGGCGAAAACCGCACCTCAATTGGAGTCTCCTAGCTCCCTCTACCTATAAATAAGTGCCTCCCCCCGGAATCCCGCAGTCCAAACCGTAGAATTTCCCCTCTCCGCGCCGGACAAAGCCCGCGCCGCCGCCTCCGCTCTAACCACCGTCTGCCACATGGCGCGCCACCGTCGCCCGCGCCGCGCCAGCCCGCAGAAGCCCATCGCCGGC